>NW_016690537.1:124807-130866 GCF_001604755.1 Lepidothrix coronata | reverse complement strand
CCCACAGCCATCACAGGGACCCTGGATCAGGGGTCCCCGCTGGGCTGGGAGAAAAGCAGGCCCAGTTGGTAACTCCTCTCGTGTCCTGACAGGCTGAGGGTCGTTTTCCCTCCCCACAGCAGATCCCGGCCCTGCAGAGGGCTGGGATGTGCTGCTGGGAGCTGCCAGCAGCCTCTCCCCTCCCGGCAGCTGCTCATTAGTGAGGTGCAGAGCCCGGAATGTTATTCATTGCTGTGATTACACATTCAGATAAGCACGAGTCGTGCTGTTATTGCCATGTGATTACAGCTCACTCTGGGATTAATCAGGTATGTCTCTCCCTCAAAAAAACCCTGGAATTCAGTCGCAGAGACCCGCAGGAGTAGCCGGCAGGAGGGAGGGAGGTGCCGGGATGGAGACAGGGAGGGACAGGGGTGGGGATGGTGTGGGGACAGTGCTGGTGACAGGGACAGGAACAGTGATCAGGAGGGGGGGGCAGGGATGGGAATGGGACTGGGAATGGGGACAGGGGATGGGTCTTGGGGTGGGAACAGGGATACAGATGGTAATTTTGGGAAAAGCAGGTTAGAGGGGCAGGGAGGGAGATCGGTCAGGGAAGGCTGAGCACAGTTTGGCTGCAGGGGGTGATTCCACATGGACACAGAGGCACAGCAGTGTGGCAGTGCCCAGCTCAGGGCACAGCTCTGCAGCTCTGGGGCTTCCAGAGCAGAGCAGGAACCTTCTCTGGAGGAGGTGGCACCTTCCCTGGATGTCACGGCACCTTCCCTGGATGAGGTGACACATTCCCTGGATGTCACGGCACCTTCCCTGGATGAGGTGACACATTCCCTGGATGAGGTGGCACTGAGTGCTGTGGTTTAGTCGACCTGGTGGTGTTCAGTCAAAGGTTGGACTCGCTGATCTTGGAGCTGTTTTCCAACCTAAATGATCCTGTGATTCCATGATGTGCCCGAGCTGAGCTCTGGGGACAGTGTGTGCACCAGAGTCTCCTGTCCATGCATCAGATGCATCTGGGCACAGGGTTCCCCTCCTCTCCATGCCTGGTGTGGGCATCTCCTGGCATGTTCACATGGACACTGGGTACAAAGGAGATGCAGACAGGGCAGGGAGCCAAACCTGCCCACCCGGCTTCCCAATCCAGCAGTGCTGGACAATCATTCCTCCCCCAGTCTCTGCCCCACTAAGGCTCCACATGGCACCTGCTTCCAGTAAGGCACAGCAGACCCACGGCACCACCAGGCAGAGCAGCCAGAGAGCACAGCCCTGTGCCACAGGATCTGGGTGTGCCAGACAAACCCAGCAAACAGCTGGGAACACAATCCCAGTCCCAGGCGGAGCAGGACCCTGAGCCCAGGGCACTGTGGTGTGCTCACACCAGCCCAGCCCTGGCATTGTGACACAGTGACAATGTTATCACAGGGTCACTGGGGTTGGAAAAGCCCTCCCAGCCCATGGATCCACCCTGGGCCCCATCCCCACTCTGGACTTCCAGAGCCAAAAGGTCGCCCCTGAGCCTCCTTTGCTCCAGGCATGGAGATACCCAAACCCTTCCCTTCCTTTCCCCTGTGGCCTGTCCCTGCCACCCACAGCTCATCTCCCAGTGCTTCCAGTGCTCCCAGTGCTCCCAGGCTCATGGCATTGCTCACAAAGAGCTCAGGGTGCAGGGATAACATGGATAACCTGCTCATCCATGGGAAGGGGGTCACTGAGCAGCTCCCCTGGCCTCCCACACCCAGGGTGATGGACCAGCACTCACTGTGATCCAAGGGATTATTGCACTGAACACTGAGGCATTAATTATTGAGCAGCAGTTAAATGCTCATTAGATAGATTTAAACATCGAGACCCAAAGAGCCATTAAATATGGATTGAGGAGGGCGGGGGGATCTGGTGATTGACTGAGCTCCATCTCCTTTGTGCCGAGCTGCCAAAAGCTTCCCAGCCCATCTGAGGTCTCCCTGCTGTAGGTGTGTCTGCTCCATCCTCTGAGATGTCACCTCCCAGCTGTCAGAGGTGGGGCAGAGACAAGCTCTGGGGAGCAGGAGGGTGTGGAGGAGCAGCTCAGCCTGATGAGGATGTGGCTCCGGCTCCAGGTGGCCCCGAGCAGGGATCATTCTCCTGGCACAGGCCTGGCCTTGTTAAATCCAGCTGTGGTGGCCTGGATGGCAGCTGGAGCTCTGCAGGGCCACAGCCTTTCCCTTGGGATGGGAATTCCTGGAGGCCCAGCACGGCACAGGAATCCTGGGCTCTGGGGCACCCTCTGAGTTCCCCTCTCTCCCCACCCCACCTTGCTCTGCCCCCCCCAGAGCCCTCAGCACGCTGACAGCTCTGCTCCAGCTGCACTCCCCGTCTTCTTTGCAGGAAAAGGATCTTCCTGCCTGACAGAAGAGCTGCCTTATTTAAAGCCCAGTCGCAAATTATTCCTGCCAGAGCCAATATCCAGCCCGTGCCTGCGCTCTGCTCGCGGTGCCTGTGGCACAGCTTCCCCTTCTGAGCTTGGACTTGATGATCCTGGAGGTCTTTCCCAACCTTAACCATTCCAAGGGTGCAGGCAGGGCAGCAGGACGGGGTGAGGAATGTGGGACAGCAGCAGAGCAAGGCCATCAGAGGGCAAATTACGTGTGTGTGAGTTATTATTAATTGTATTAATTATGGGGTATGGGGGGTTTGAGGGGCCTCTTGAGTTTGCCAAAGGGTTGTATCCCTTCAGTGTTGTGACTCTACAGGGGAAAAGTGGGAAGATCCCAGGCAGTGGGACTGCTTTTCCTGGCAAAGGTGACCAGCTAATCCTGTGGTCCCTCTTCCCTTGGGATTTGGCAGTGCCCACCCAGGAAGCTGCGGTGGGAGGAGGCAGGTCCCACCTGGGAAGGGAGAGCCCAGGGATGCTCCAGAGCTTCCTGCTGCTCCCTGGCTCCCCAGGAATGACTGCACGGGTGTTCCCAGGAGCTTCGTGGCTCAAACAGAACCGTTTAACTTTCCTGGGGAGAACCCAGGGGCTGGGTTTGGGGAGCAAAGTGAGTGTTCAGCTTCTCCGGGGAGACCTACCCAGACATTGGGGGTGCCAAAGGCTGGATCCATCCGTGTGTGCCAAAGGAGGGGCTGGCCAGGGGCCAGGAAGGGGCTGGGAAGGGTCCAGGCAGAGTCTGGGAAGGATGCAGGCAAGGTCCAGGCAGGGGCTGGGCAGAATCCGGACAGAATCCAGGCAGGGGCTGGGCAGGAAAGGCAGAGCCCTTCTCCCTTCATAGCCAGCACCACCTTGCTCTGCAGCCCGGGGTAAGCACAGGCAGCTGAACCCCGTTTTTCCACTGCAGGGTGGTTCCCCTGCCTCAGCTTATGCACAAAGTCAGCCAAGAAACGGGTGCAGATGGCAGGGAAGGTGCTACCCAGGGGCAGCTTGGGTTTATAAGGGGAAATTGTGCTTCACCTGCCAGCCTGGCAGGACAGGAGGAGTGGTTGGTGGATGAGGAGGGAGCAGGGGATGCTGTTTGGCTCAGTTTTATTAATGCTTTTCTGGCTGTGTTCTCACAGGCACCCTAACAGGCAAGACGAGGTGAGGTGGACTGAAAATTTGCTGAATGGCTGGATCCAGGGGGTTGTGAGCAGTGGTACCAAGCCCTGGTGGAGGCCAGTCACCAGTGGGGTAGCCCAGGGGTCAAACTGGGGCCAATATTGTTCAGCATCTTCATTAATAACTCAGATGATGTGGCAGAGCACGCCCTCAGCGAGTTTGCAGGGTCAGTCTGCGACGTCCTGGTGGGGGGAAGTGGAAGGGCAGGCACTGATCTCTTGTTCCTGGTGACCGGGGACAGCACCCAGGGAACGGCTGGAGCTGTGCCAGGGCAGGCTCAGGTTGGATCTCAGGACAAGGTTCTTCCCCCAGAGGGTGGTTGGGCACTGCCCAGGCTCCCCAGGGCAGTGGGCACGGCCCCAAGGCTGCCAGAGCTCCAGGAGGGTTTGGACAACGCTCTGAGGGACAGGGTGGGATTGTTGGGGTGCCCTGGGCAGGGTCAGGAGTTGGATCGGATGATCCTTGGGGGTCTCTCCCAACTCAGAATATTCTGTGATTCCAGATTTCTCTGACTCCAAACCGGGAGGAGGGACGCGCCCGGCAGATGGATTTGCTGCCATCTAGAGCAGAGAACGGAGCTGCGACCTCGTGGAGTTCAACCCAGGGAACGCCAAGTCCTGGGGAGGAATAACCTCACAGCACCAGGAGAAGGCAGGGAGAAAGCCAAGAAAGGAGTTCTGGCTGACAGCAAGCTCATGGCACAAACCACAGCCAGCAGCACCCTGGGCTGTGCTGGAGGTTGCCAGGAGAAAGGTGATCCTTCCTCTCTGCTCAGCAGTGGTGAGACCACCCCGGGAGTGCTGTGTCCAGTTCTGGGCTCCCCTGAACAAGGAAGACGTGGATGTGCTGGAGAGAGTCCACCAAAGGGTGATTCTGGTGGCTGGTGACTGGAACATCCCTCCTGTGAGGGGAGGATGAGTGAGCTGGGGCTGGAGAAGAGACGGCTCAGGGGGATCTTGTCAGTGGGTACCAGGATCAAGATGGGAGGGAGAAGAGGGAAATAGATCCTTCTTAGCACTGTCCAGTGACAGGACAAGAGGCAATGGGCACAAATTAAAAAAAAACACTCTGAAATACCACCTAAACACAGGGAACCACTTTAGTTCCTGTGAGGAGGACTGAGCATGGGCACAGGCTGCCCAGGGAGGTTGTGGAGTCTCCTGCCTTGGAGATATTCGAAATCCAACTGGTTGTGCTCCTGGGCAAGCTGCTGCATCTGACCCTGCTTGAGCAGGAATTGGACCAGGTGACCTCCAACCTCAGCCACCTGTGATTCTGTGGCAATTCCTCCCTTGCCAGCCCTCCCTTCCAGCCACTCTCCGACTCTGGTGCCTCACATGCCCAAGCAGCAGCCTCCTCTTTCCACCCCCTGGCACCCAGCCCGAGCCTGCAGATGGAGAGAAGCAGACACGGCCTGTGGAAAATAATGTCAGGAACAGGATCAGAGAGAGCTCCAGCTGGCATGTGAGGGGTGGTTCTGGGCTGCAGAGGGACATCCCAGATCCATCTGCCACCTGGAAGCTGCGGGATGCCTGCCCAGAACCACCCCCAGCCCAGGAACACCAGGGCCCTCCTCTGTGGGCAATCCCTGGCTGATTCTCCTCCCATGGGAATGGCAGATCCTTGCTCTGGGACCTGCTGTCCCCATGTCAGGGAGCATCAGTGACTCTGCCCCTTCTCCTGGAAGGCAGACAGACTGTCCCCTGTGCTTCCCTCCCTGCTGGCAGCCCCTCCCTGCCTGCACCTGCCTGCTGTGATCCCACATCCCTGCTGCTCCCAGGGCCTCCTGCCCTGATCCCGCAGGCCAGGCTGTGGCTGCGTGTGCTGCTGGCACAAGGGTCCCTCTCCTGGGAACACTCACCAGCCCTGGAAGTGTCCAAGGCCAGGTTGGACAGGGCTCGGAGCCACCTGGGCTAGTGGAAGGTGTCCCTGCCATGGCAGGGGGTGGCACTGGGTGGTCGTTGAGGTCCTTTCCAACCCAAACCATTCCAGGGTTCTATGACTCCATGCTGTCCCTCTCCCCCCATCCCAAGGCCACCACGCCCAGCCCATGGAACCGGCCCCTCTGTGACATCAGCCCCGGCCCGGGGGCACCGGCAGGGCCGTGGGGGCTGCGCTGGAGGTGACCCCCCGCTCCTGGCACTGCCAGCCATGGCTTGGCTGTGGCTACTGGTCCTACTGGCCCTGGTTGGGCCTGTGGGTGGCACCTGGGACAGCTGCAGGTCAGTGGCCCTGGGATGTGGGAGGGAGCTCGGGAACACTGGGGGGTTCCCAGCAGAACGGGGGCACAGACGTGCCCTCGGGGGTCCCTGGCCCTGCTGCCCCTCAGCGCAGTGTGGGGGGACAACAGGGGACCTGAGCGGCCCCTGGGCAGGGCAGTGATGGCTTTGTGCTTCCAGAGGGACCTGCGGGCTCCGGCCCATGGCTTCCGACCACAACTCCCTGATTCCCGACGGCCCCGTGGCTTTGGCCGACGGCACATCCCGCGTCG
>NW_016690537.1:121489-123372 GCF_001604755.1 Lepidothrix coronata | reverse complement strand
CCCTGTTCCCTATCCCAGGGCTGTCCTGTCCCATGTCCCCCATCCCAGGGCTGCCCTGTCCCATGTCCCCTATCCCAGGGCTGTCCTGTCCCATGTCCCCCATCCCAGGGCTGTCCTGTCCCATGTCCCCCATCCCAGGGCTGCCCTGTCCCATGTCCCCTATCCCAGGGCTGTCCTGTCCCATGTCCCCTATCCCAGGGCTGCCCTGTCCCCTGCCCCTAACCCGGGGCTGCCCTCCCCTTCCCCATCCACGGGTCCCTGTCCCATGTCCCAGGGCTGCCCTGCCCTTCCTGAGCTGTGAGTCTTGTGTCCCCTTGTCCCCAAGGCCTGGCTCTGCCCACAAAGCCCATCCAGTGCTCCTGGCAGCCCTGAGGTGTGGATGTGATCCCAGAACATCCACTCTCTGCACATCCCTGGTCACTGTGCTGAGATGGGAGAGGGTGCAACCCTAACAAGCCCCTGATCTGTTGCCAAGGCTCTGGAGGCTCCAGTCCCCAGGCAGAGCCTTCCTGTGTTGGGAATGTGGTTCTGGCAGGGGCTGGGAGAGAGGAGCCAGCCCTGCTGCTGCAGCAGCCCCCCACAAACCCTGAGCCCTCTCTCCTGCTGCAGGGGGACAGCGGGGGTCCCCTGGTCTGCAAGGACAAGAGAGCCGACTACTTCTGGTTCGTGGGAATGACCAGCTGGGGAAAAGGCTGTGCTGGGGCCAAACGACCCGGGATCTTCACCTCCACCCAGCAATTCCACGACTGGATCCTGCTCCAGATGGGATTGCTCCCAGCAATAACAGCTGCTCCAGCTCCAGAGCCAACCACTACCTCGACTCCTGAGCAGAATCCAGAGCCAGAGTCCAGCCTGACCCCTGTGGAGATGCCAATGGAGTTGGACAATTTTACACCCATTTCAATCCAACAACAGATACTGGGGCAATTCTTTAACCTGCTCCTGGAGCTCCTGCAGTTCCTAAAGGGAAAAAAGACTTGAACAGTGGGATGAGCAGATCCAGTTCTGGCTGCAGTGGATTACAATGATTCCCTGTTGGGACCAAAACCATTCCCTGGTGGGACCACGACTGTGGGGCCAAAAGCAGCCCCAGTGCCCAGGGCTGCTCTGTGCTGCCCATGCTCCTCCCCTGAGCCCACCTCGATGGTGAAGTTCAGTGTCTTATTGAAATAAAGTTGTTTGTGTTCCCCATTTACCTTGTTTTCAGCCCAATTCAGTCTCCTGTATAAAGTAAGGATGAGAAAATCGGGGAGGCAGGAGAGAAAATGAGCGGGACTGGCCCCTGTTTGGGGAGGAGACAAGGGCAGAGACAGGGAGGAGTAGAGAGGGGGGGGGGGTGGCTGAGCCCGGCTGGTGCAGAGAAGGGGCATCAGCACCAGTCCCACACACAGACTGCTGGCTGGCTGCTGCTGGCACTGAGCCCTGCACCCAAACCCCACAGGCTGCTCCTGCGGCCCAGCTTTCCCACGGCACAGCCTCAGGTGTCCCATTCCTGGGAAAAGCCAGTTCATAAAGGAGCGGGGCAGCAACAGGAGCAGCTGGAGCGGGGAGTCCTGGAGCTGCGAGGGCCGTGGAGGTGCTGGAGGATGCCCACCCTGAGCTGCTGCTGCCCAGCCAGGCGTGTCCCCTCTGCACCGAGGTGCTGCCCCTGGGGCTGCCGGGACCCCCCATCCCACCCTCCAGCCCAGGGGGGATCTCTGGATCCGGGATGTGCCCTCTGCTCCTCCTGGATCCTGTGAGATCCACCTCCAAGGAGCTGTGGTGGCTCTGAAGAAGCTGCTGGAGCCTGGTCCCTCCTGGGACATGTCACAGTCCTGTCAAAGGCTGAACATCCCACACAGAGCACAGGCCCTGTCCCGCATTCCCGGCAGGGTTGGGGGTCT
>NW_016690537.1:116667-121025 GCF_001604755.1 Lepidothrix coronata | reverse complement strand
GCCGGGCACTACTGGGACATCACCGGGACAGCGCCGGGCACCACCAGGCATCGCCGGGCACTACCGGGACATCACCGGGACATCGCCGGGCACTACCGGGACATCACCGGGACAGCGCCGGGCACCACCAGGCATCGCCGGGCACTACCGGGACATCACCGGGACATCGCCGGGCACTACCGGGACATCACCGGGACAGCGCCGGGCACCACCAGGCATCGCCGTGACAGCGCCGGGACACCGGGACATCACCGGGACACCACCAGGCAGCACCGGGAACCCACCGGCCATCAGCGGGACATCACCTGGACACCACCGGGCCACTACCGGGCACCCCGGGACACCCCCCGGTGCAGCCGCCATGGCCCCGCGGGGCCGGGACCGCCCGTGGGCGCTGCCGCCGCTGCTGCCGCTGCTGCTGCCGCTGCTGCCGCTGCTCCTCCCGCCGGCCGCGGCCGCCGCCCGGCCCAACTTCGTCCTGGTGCTGGCGGACGACCTGGGCTTCGGGGACCTGGGCAGCTACGGGCACCCTTCCTCGGCCACGCCGCATCTGGACGGGCTGGCGGCCCGCGGGCTGCGCTTCACGGACTTCTACAGCAGCGCCGCCGTCTGCAGCCCCTCCCGGTACGGCCCCGCAGCGCCGGGAGGGGAGCGGCCCGCCCTGCTCTCACCTGGGCGGCCCCACCTGCAATACCGGGGCGGGTTGGGGCAGTGTAAGGAAGAGATTGAGCCATTGGAGAGTGTCCAAAGGAGGGCAAGGAGGGTGGGGAAGGGCTTTGATTGGAAGCTGTGTGAGGACACTGAGGGCACTTGGTGTGTTCAGCTGGAGAAGACTGAGGGGACACCTCACTGCAGTTCCGACTGCCTGGGCAGGGGCAGAGGAGGGGCAGGGACTGAGCTCTGCTCTGGGGGGACCAGGGACAGCACCCAGGGAGTGGCTGGAGCTGTGTCAGGGCAGGGTCAGGTTGGATCTCAGCAAAAGGTTCTTCCCCTAGAGGGTGGTTGGGCACTGACCAGGCTCCCCAGAGCAGTGGGCACAGCCCCAAGGCTGCCAGAGCTCCAGGAGGGTTCGGATGACCCTCTCAGGCACAGGGTGTGACTCTTGGGCATGGTCCTGTGCAGAGCCAGCGGTTGGACCGGACGATCCTTGTGGGTCCCTTCCCAGCCAGCATATCCTGTGACTCCGTAATGCCAGCAGGGAGTGTCCGTGCCGGGAGGGACGGGCAGTGGATAAACCTGACAGTGTGACAGTCCAGGCTGACAGGATTCTCCTCCCCTGCAGGGCAGCCCTGCTGACGGGCCGGTTCCAGGTGCGCTCCGGGATCTATCCCGGCGTGTTCGACCCGGGCTCGCGGGGGGGGCTCCCGCTCTCCGAGGTCACCGTCGCAGAGGTGCTGAAGGCTCAGGGCTACGCCACGGCCATGGTGGGCAAGTGGCACCTGGGCGTGGGGGTCAATGGCTCCTTCCTGCCCACCCACCAGGGGTTTGACCACTTCCTGGGCGTGCCCTACTCCCATGACCAGGTGAGGGGACTGGTGAGCCCTGCTGCGTGGGGACGTGTGTCCCTTGTGGTGGGACAGAGTGGGTGGGTCACCTTCTGGGCTACAAAACAGTTGCTGCCAGGAGAAAACGCTGTCGGGGCAGCACAGTTCTGGGACAGTTTTGGGGTGGGAAAAGACCTCTGGGCTTCTGGGAGTGGCCACTCAAAGGGTGCTCATCATGGTGGGTCGCTCTGAGACTCTTCGCTCCTCTTCCTTCCCTTCCCTGTCCTGCAATGCAGTTCAGATCCCAAGTTCTGTGTCCTCTCCAGGGCCCCTGCCAGAATCTCACCTGCTTCCCACCCGACATCAAGTGTTTTGGGACCTGTGACCAGGGTGTGGTGCCGCTCCCGCTGCTCTGGAACCAGACCATCATCCAGCAGCCCGTGTCCTTCCCTGACCTGGTGCCACTCTACAATAAATTCTCCCGGAACTTCATCACTTACTGTGCCCAACGGGGCCTCCCCTTCCTGCTCTACTACGCCTCCCATGTAAGAGAGGGCTGGGGAAGGGAAGGGAGCCTCTGTCCCCTGGGGAGAGCAGGGGAGCACCTCCACTCCTGCAGCCCCAGAACCTGCCCCCCGGTGACCTGGGATTGCTGTTCCCACACAGAGCTGGGTCTTGTGGGATAATGCTTTGGGGGTGCTTCTTTCTGGAGCTTTGCCCACTTCTCTGGGCCATCCACTGGGGAGAACTTCCCACTCTGGGGTTCCACATCCTGTCCTGGGCTCAGCTGCTTTGTGCCATTACTGGGAGCTGCTTGGGGACAAGTGTCCTCTCAGCTCATGGGTGTTGTCACCTCTCTCCATGTCCTCGCTGGGGTGCTGCCTGTTCCTGCTGGGAGCTGTGGGGGCTGGTTCCCACCCTCTCTGCCTTTCCCCAGCACACCCACTACCCCCAGTTTGCCAGCCAGGAGTACGCGGGGCGGTCCCGGCGGGGCCCCTTCGGGGACGCGCTGGCGGAGTTCGACGGCTCCGTGGGACAGCTGCTGCAGGCCCTGCAGGAGAACGGCCTGGAGAACAACACCCTGCTGTTCTTCACCTCTGACAACGGGTCAGTGGGCTCGGCAGGGGGGGCTTTGCCACTGCCGTGGGATGGGGGGTAAGGCAGCGGTGGGGTCGTGGGGTGGCACTGCCAGGTGAGACCCCGGGGACACGAGGTGGGGCAGGAGGTACCCAGTGCACGATCTCTTCTGTGTCCCTGTGACCCAGCTGGGCCAGAAACCTCACAGGGGTCAGGCCAGGAGTGGCAGCAGCCCAAATATCCCCCAATTCCCTTCGTGTGTGGGTGACATTGGCCTCTGGTGCCCTGCTCAGGTGTCCCACACACCTTGGCTCCTGCACCTGCCCCATAAGGCTGAGCAGGGTGGCACCAGGTCTCGCTGGTCGTGGCCCCGTTTGGCAGCACCAGGGGAGGGGCAGTGGGAACCCGTGGCCCTGATGGCAGGTGGTTCTTGTCCCCAGCCCCTCCACCATGCGGATGGCACGAGGAGGCAGCTCCGGCCACCTGAAGTGTGGCAAGGGCACGACGTACGAAGGTGGCATGAGGGAACCAGCGGTGGCTTATTGGCCAGGCCGGATCGCCCCAGGTGAGCCTTGGCACTGCCTGTGCCAGCCCGGGCAACTCAGCCATCCCAGGTGGGATTGAAGTGGGGATGGCCGGGATGGGAGTGGGATCAGGGGCTTGAACTTTTCCTTGTGCCAGGAGTGACGCACGAGCTGGCAAGCACCCTGGACATCCTGCCAACACTGACTGCCCTGGCTGGAGCAGCCCTTCCCAGAGTGGCCCTGGATGGCTATGACATGAGCCCAGTGCTGTTTGGGACAGGGAAGGTGAGTCCTGGGGGCTGGCTCGGCTGGCCTTGGGCAGGGAGGCTGCTGGAGCCACGTGCCTGAGTAGCAGAACCAGCTGGGATCGGGGGAGATCCATGGGCTGGCACCTTTTGTCCCGTGGACTTGCTGGGTGTCCCCAGGCTGGCAGGAGCTGTGAGCAGGGAGCCAACAAGACGCTTCTGTTCATCACCCGCCCTCCTCCCCAGCCTCACTCTGGCTGTGGGATCAGGGCTGCTCTGGGAATCCCTGGAGTGTCTGGTGCTGTTCCAGGCTCTCCTCCAGCCGGGTGGCTGCACAGGAGAGCTGAGCTCTGCTGCCTCCCCAGAGTCCCCGACAGACCATGTTCTTCTACCCTCCGGCCCCCGACCCCCTGCACGGCCCCTTCGCCGTCCGCCTCGGGAAGTACAAGGCTCATTACTTCACCCAAGGTCAGCGCTGCCCCTTCCCCGGCACGGCGGCTTTGGGAAGGGCCGGGGAGCTCAGGAGGAGGAGCTGAGCTCACCCGGGGGGTGTTTTGCAGGTTCCTTTCACAGCGGCACGACCCCAGACCAGGCCTGCCACGGGCTGACCCCGCTGACCCCCCACCTGCCCCCGCTGCTCTTCGACCTGGAGTCGGACCCCGCCGAGAACTACGACCTGCTCCAGGGCGGGGCAGGGCCCGAGGTGCTGCAGGTCCTCAGGGAGATCACCCTGCAGAAAGTCCTCCTGGAGCAGCGCATGGAGTTCGGGGAGAGCCAGATCAGGAAGGGCCGGGATCCCGCCCTGCAGCCCTGCTGTGCACCCAACTGCACCCCCAAACCCTCCTGCTGCCGCTGCTCCCAGCCCGGGGCTGCCCCACACTGACACCCCAAACCCACCAGACCCCCCGGCCCAACTAACCAAGCTCAGCCTTAGAGCTGCCCCACGGCCCCAGCTCGGGCACCCCTTGGACTAACGGGGTGCTGGGGCAGCAAACGGGGGGTCAGGGAGACCCCCAACCCTGCCGGGA
>NW_016690537.1:113055-116179 GCF_001604755.1 Lepidothrix coronata | reverse complement strand
CAGGAGTTTGTTTGGCAGCCTGTGGGGTTTGGGTGCAGGGCTCAGTGCCAGCAGCAGCCAGCCAGCAGTCTGTGTGTGGGACTGGTGCTGATGCCCCTTCTCTGCACCTGCAGGGCTCAGCCACCCCCTCTCCTCTCAACTCCTCCCTTGTCTCTGCCCTTGTCTCCTCCCCAAACAGGGGCCAATCCCGCTCACTTCCCCACCATCACTCCTGCCTCCCAGATTGTTGGGTCCTTACCTTACACAGGAGACTGAATTGGGCTGGAAACAAGGTTAATGGGTGTCATAGTTTTGGCCAGAACAGAGAAAACAAGGTGGGGAACAGCAGGTTGGTATTTGTTTGTTTTCATGAGCTTTCCTTGTAAATCATTTTTTTGTCTTATACCTTTTGTGATTAATATTGTTGCTGATACTGTTCATTTTCTTATCTCATCGCAGTTTCCAGTAAACTGTTCTAATCCCAACCCGTAATCTTTGCCTTTTGTGCTTCCAGTTGGATGGTGAGGGGGAGGGAGTGGCAGCGGGGTTTTATTGGGGCTGCTAAACTGGAGAACACCATTCCCAAACCACGACAGTGGGGAATACAAACTACTTTATTTCAAGGATTAAATCGACCTGAGCATCACAGAGGGCTCAGGGGATGAATATGGGCAGCACAGAGCAGCCCTGGGCACTGGGGCTGCCTTTGGCCCTGCAGTCGTGGCCCCAACAGGGAGTGGTTGTAATGCACTGCAGCCAGGGCAGGATCCGCTCACCCTTCTGGTCAAGACGTTTTGTCCCTCAGGAACACCAAGATATCCTCCAGCTTCCCAAGGAATTCCAGCACGGTCTGTTTTGCTAATGAAACGGCTGCAAGCCTGCCCAGTTCCTTGGCTGGAATGGAGGCTGAGGTGGAGTTTGGCTTTGGCGTTGGAGCAGCAGGTTCTGCTGGGCTCAGGCCTGTCTGGACCAGGATCCAGTCGTGGAATTGCTGGGTGGAGGTGAAGATCCCGGGTCGTTTGGCCCCAGCACAGCCTTTTCCCCAGCTGGTCATTCCCACGAGCCAGAAGTAGTCGGCTCTCTTGTCCTTGCAGACCAGGGGACCCCCGCTGTCCCCCTGTGGCAGGAGAGGGGGCTCAGGGTTTGTGGGGGGCTGCTGCAGCAGCAGGGCTGGCTCCTGTCTCCCAGCCCCTGCCAGAGCCACATTCCCAGCACGGGAGGGCTCTGCCTGGGGGCTGGAGCCTCCAGAGCCTCGGCTGGGAGCAGGTTGGGGGCCTGTTAATATTGGGTTCTCTCTCATCCCAGCACAGTGACCAGGGATGTGCAGAGAATGGATGTTCTGGGATCAGATCTGCACCTTGGGGCTGCCAGGAGCACTGGATGGGATTTGTGGTAAGAGTGCCAGGCCTTGGGGACAAGGGGACATGGGACAGGGACCCATGGATGGGGAAGGGGAGGGCAGCCCTGGGATATGGGACATGGGACAGGGCAGCCCTGGGATGGGGGACATGGGACAGGGCAGCCCTGGGATAGGGGACATGGGACAGGGCAGCCCTGGGATATGGGACATGGGACAGGGCAGCCCTGGGATAGGGGACATGGGACAGGGCAGCCCTGGGATATGGGACATGGGACAGGGCAGCTCTGGGATATGGGACATGGGACAGGAACCTTCCTGGGATAGAGGACATGGGACAGGGTAACCCTGGGATAGGGGACATGGGACAGGGCAGCCCTGGGATAGGGAACATGGGACAGGGCAGCCCTGGCAGCGGTGGGGACCCAAGGGGACCCGGGCCCAGCCCGTGCCATGTTTGGGGTCAGGGGGTCCCTGTGCTGGCGGGGGCTGAGGGACTGGTGCCACGCTCCCACCTGGCAGGTGTCGATGCCGCCCCGCGGGTACCCAGCGCACAGGTCGTGGGGGTGCACGGCCCCCCCGTACCAGCGGCTGCTGTTGCAGAGCTGCACATCGATGAGCCGCACCTTGGCCTCCTGCAGCACCAGGCGTGGTCTGAGAGCTGGAGCACAGAGGGCAATGAGCCCCTGCAGCTCGGGGCTTGGTGCCCTGCCCTGGCTGGGGCAGCCTTGGAGCAGCGCTGTCCCGCTGGGGCCCTGCTGTTGGCTCTGGGCCAGGGCCAGGCCCCTCTGTGCCGGGGCTCCTGTCCTGCAGCCTGGCTCTGGCTTTGGCCTCTGCTCTTGGGAAGCCTAGCCTGTGTCTCTGATGCCCAACCTGTGTCCCTGATGCCCAACCCATGTCCCCAGGGTGCCCATCTTGCCCTCAGTGCCCACGTCCCGTTTGGGAACTCACCACTCTCCGCGGTGGGACCCCATCCTGCGATGTAGCAGGTTTTCAGGTCTGACACTCTCAGTGAGGCCTTGGGCACACAGCCCAGCTGGATGTAGTCGCTGCACTCCACGGGCTGGTCCAGCTCCAGCAGGGCGATGTTGTTCCTCTCCGAGCCAGCCTTGTAGTGCTGGTGAATCAGGATCCTCTTGATTTGGTGCACCCTGGCCCCGGGGCCCAGCTCAGACAGATTGGTGGCCCCGACCACCACGTCCCACTTGATGACGTTCCTGGGAGGCAGATTGAGAGAGGGTTGACAGGGAGCAGAGCCACGGGCTGCAGCAGCCCAGCATTTCCCAGCCCTCTGCTTCCCAAGGCTGACAGTGAAGCACAGAGCAGAGAGGGACTAGCACGTGGTGCTGCAGGCTGGGCACCTGCCCGAGCTGTGGGGACATCCCTGTCTCTGCCCCTCCTTACCCGGCCCCGATGAAGCAGCGGGCAGCTGTGAGGACCCACTTGGGGTGGATGAGGGCTCCTGCACACATGTGCCATGTGCCGTTCTTCCAAGTGACCTGGATGCTGGCGATGCCAGGCCAGGCCCCCGGGTGGACACCGGAGCCAGGTGCTGTGTCACTGGAGGATTCCAGGGGTCCGTAGACAGGAGGAACAGAGCTTTGGTCGGAAGCCATGGGCCGGAGCCCGCAGGTCCCTCTGGAAGCACAAAGCCATCACTGCCCTGCCCAGGGGCCGCTCAGGTCCCCTGTTGTCCCCCCACACTGCACTGAGGGGCAGCAGGGCCAGGGACCCTCGAGGGCACGTCTGTGCCCCCGTTCTGCTGGGAACCCCCCCAGTGTTCCCGAG
>NW_016690537.1:110286-112672 GCF_001604755.1 Lepidothrix coronata | reverse complement strand
CACTGCGCTGAGGGGCAGCAGGGCCAGGGACCCCCGAGGGCACGTCTGTGCCCCCGTTCTGCTGGGAACCCCCCCAGTGTTCCCGAGCTCCCTCCCACATCCCAGGGCCACTGACCCGCAGGTGTCCCAGGTGCCACCCACGGGCCCAGCCAGGGCCAGCAGGACCAGGAGCCACAGCCAAGCCATGGGTGGCAGTGCCAGGAGCGGGGGGTCACCTCCAGCACAGCCCCCACGGCCCTGCCGGTGCCCCCGGGCCGGGGCTGATGTCACAGAGGGGCCGGTTCCGTGGGCTGGGATGGGGGGAGAGGGACAGCATGGAGTCATAGAGCCCTGGAATGGTTTGGGTGGGAAAGGACCTCAGTGACCACCCAGTGCCACCCCCTGCCATGGCAGGGACACCTTCCACTAGCCCAGGTGGCTCCGAGCTGGCCTTGAACTGGTGGCACCTCATGACAGTGGTGGCACCTCAACATCAAAATGTAGGATTTGATGTCTCCATAATACAATTAATCATTAGCACTCTTGTTGCTTCATTAGTCGTAATTTGGAATAGCTAATGACAGTCAGCATCTGTTTGATTTGCTGGTAGTAAGGTCATAGTAGCTCATAGCAGCTTCTACTGCCCTCTGTTTACTCAACACAAGTAAATAGTATTTTTAATAGTAATTTTTAATAGTATATTTATAGGTATCTGCTGTAAAAAATTACAGATTATTAATAGTCATGTTTTATAATTAATAACCTGTATTTTTACTATTGATCTTATATTGTTACTACTAGTATGTGTTGTTGCCACGAGCATCACAATACTAACTACCACTGATATTAATACAACGCTGTATTAGCACAACAATATGTATAATTATCATCTGTTTGCAATTTATTAATATCAATATGTATTGCTAATAACAATTTGTGTTGTAATATTACCATAGTCTTATTACTCACAATGTATTACTGTTAGTTTGTATTACCACCAGTATTACTATTTTAATTACTACTGATGTTATTACATTAAGATTACTAATGGTAATCTGCACTCTTACTACTAGTTAGTCTGTATTCTTATTATTAGTCTGTGTTATTACCACTAATATCACTATATTAATTACCACCGTTAATAATACCCTGTGAGTATTAGTAGCAGTAATCCACAAATAAACTAATAATCTGTAATTTTTACTCCTACTTCTGACCTTTGTTAGTAGCACTGATATTATTGTTAGTGATTGCCAATGCTGGTAGTGTTTTATACTACGGTGGCAGAAGGCAACAATGGTCACTAATACCAAAGTCATTTATGGGAATAGTGATTTATAGTCGTTTTAATAAGTTCATGGAAACAAAGGCACCAATCCTTGTGCCCGGTGGGATCCACAGCTCTGGAGCTGAACCCCTGGCAGTGAAGGAGGGCTCAAAAACCAAAGTCATTATCTACCCAAACTAGATAATATTTCTTTATTCAATTATAAATCCATTATATACATTCATGTATTACATCACATTACATAATACCATATGGTATTGTATCATATCATACTATATAATTTCACATTAATGTGAAATGTGGTGTATCATAAAAATGTAAACATTATCTATTTTTGCATCCAATATAAAAGGTACTATTATTGCCTGTTTTTATCAGTGTCATGTATATTTATGTCACTGCTGGAATTATGCACGGACAAGTAATATACATATATTTGCTTTATTCTTGTAATATATGTATTATTGCTTTCCTAGTGGTAATTTTGTTGTGATTTGTGGCAGACAGAAAGGGATCTAACGGTGTTCTGTTCTAGCCTAATTCCATTACATTATCAAATTATGTTATCACATCATGTGATTTTATGTTAAGATCCGTTTTCTATATAACATGTACTGTACGTAATACAAAACATATGATAATTGTATGTTCTGCATACAATCTAAAATTACGGAATTATTACCGATTTGGTGCATGATGTAAAATATTACATACTCTTAACGTAATAAAAAATAAACACATACTGTATTTGTACCTTATATATTAATAAAAACATGATCGGTCCTTCCCTTGTGTTTCCTGTTCCGTCTCATTTTGTGGTTCCACGTGCTGAGGGAACCCCCCGGGACCCCAACCCACAGCTGCACCCATGGGTGGGTGGGGATGGGCACCACGGCACGGGGCAGGGGCACAGCTGGATGGGGTAGAAAGAGCTGGGTGGGGCACATCTGGGTTTGGCAGGGGCACAGCTGGCTGGGGCACAACGAGGTGACTCACAGCTGGATGGGGCACAGCTGGATGGGGCGGGGGCACAGCTGGATGGGTGGGGCACAGCTGGATGGGGCGGGGGCACAGCTGGATGGGTGGGGCACAGCTGGATGGGGCGGGGGCACAGCTGGA
>NW_016690537.1:107478-109641 GCF_001604755.1 Lepidothrix coronata | reverse complement strand
CCCCCGGCCCCTGCCCTATAGGTGTCCCAGCCCCTGCCCTATGGGTATCCCAGCGCCCAGCCCCATAACCCCCCCGGCCCCTGCCCTATATTTGCCCAGCCCCATAACGCCCCAGCCTGCCTGCTTGTGCCCCGTGCCCTGCCTGGATGGGGGGGTGTTGGACGCCCCTGGGGTCTCCTCCCTCGCCGTGGGGGGGCAGGTTTTGGGGTGACCTCCTGCTGTGGGTGACGTGCCCGTGTTCTCCAGGCGCTGCCCGGGCGGTGGGTCCGGATGCCCGCAGGATGATGCCGGTCCCCGTTGTGGCGCTCTGGGCTCTGCTTCCCCTCCTCACCCGGGCAGGTACCCACCGGCAGCGGGGTGGGGGGTCCGGGCAAACCCCCCCCCTCCCCGGGGATCCCCCTTTCCACACCCCTTTCCTCCCTTGCATGGGGACAGCAGTGCGGGGACCCCGAAGGCGCCGGGGAGGCTGCGGGCAGGGGCACGGGGGGATGTTCCCGGCATGGCGGTGACTCACGGGGCGGCTGCTTTGGCACCGCCGAGCCCTTGTTCTTGGCAGGAGCCGACGCTCAACCCCGGTGGCATCACCGGTCTCATCCTCAGCGGTGCCCTCCTGTCCCCGGGATCCCACCTCTCGTCCCGGGGGGTGTCCAGCTCCATACCCCCATCCCCCCATCCCCCTCTGGGGTCATTGTGGGGTGACCCCGCTGTCCCCCCCGGCAGACCAGCCCCCCGTCACTGTCACCGTCACCGCGGCCATCGGCGAGGACGCCTGTCTGCCCTGCAGCCCCCAGCCCTGGGGACACCTGCGCGGGGTCACCCTCAGCTGCACCCACCAGGCCGGCGATCGCCCCCCCGTCCCCGTGCTCAGCCACCGCCTGGGCGGGCACCCGCCCGCGGAGCCCCCAGGCCGCTTCGGGGGCAGGGTCTCCTTCTGTGCCGTGGGGACGGGGGACAGCGGTGTGTCCCTGCTGCTGAGGAACCTCAGCCACCCCGATTTCGGGAATTATTCCTGCTACGTGGCTCGTGATGCCGCCCCGCAGCTCCTCTGCTCCCTGGAGCTGCAGCCCGCCGTGGCAGGTGACTAGGGGGGCGTGGGGGGGTGACACTGTCCGGTTTGGGGGTCCCCCTGTGTCCAGCCCTGTCCACACCTGGGTAGTGCCTGCTGTTTTCCTGCTCTGAATTTGGGGGTCCTCCCCATTCCCTGCTGTGTCTCTCACCTGCTCTTTGCCTTGTTCTGCCTCTGTCCCCATCTAGGTGGTGCCCGTTGTCCCCCACTCTGCACCCCCTGGCAGTCTGGGGGTTCCCCATTCCATTATGCCTGTGTCACCTGCTCCACCCCTGTCCCCATCTGGGTGGTCCCCAGTGTCCCCTACTCAGCATCCCCGTGGCACATTTAGGGGTCCCTCCCATTCCCTGGCATGTCCATCACCTGCTCAGTCCCCTGGTCCATCCCTATCCCCCTACCCTGGGTGGTGCCAGGTGTCCCTTGTTCTGCACCCCCTGACATGTTTCAGGGCGTCCCCCATTCTCTGATGCATCTGTCACCTGCTCCATCACCTGCTCCAGCCCTGTCCCCATCTGGGTGGTGCCCGGTGTCCCCCACTCTGCACCCCTGGCAGTTTGGGGGTTCTCCACTCCCTTATGCCTGTGTCACCTGCTCCAGCCCTGTCCCCATCTGGGTGGTGCCCAGTGTCCCCCCACTCTGCACTCCTGGCAATCTGGGAGTCCCCCATTCCCTGAGGTGTCCAGCACCTGTCCCACCTTTGTCCCCACCTGGGTGGTACCCAGTGTCCCCTACTCTGCACCCCTGGCACGTTTAGGGGTCCCTCCCACTCCCTGGCGTGTCCATCACCCGCTCAGTCCCCTGTCCCCTCCTGGGTGGTGCCCAGTGCCCCCCGCTCTGCACCCCCTGGCACTTTGGGGTCCCCCAGTCTGGCACGGGGCTGGGAGTGTCGGGGGGGGTCTGTCTCTCGTCCCCATCCCCCGGTGCTGCTCGGCAGAGGCCCCGGAGGCCGTGGAGCCGGACATGCTGCTGGTGGTGTGTGTGCTCACGGCCGCCTTCACCGCCGCGGCCATCGCCGTCCTGCTCTGCGCCCGCTGCGGGCGGCGCTGCCGGGGGGGCACAGGTGGGTGCGGGGGGGGACAGGGGCATGCTGGGGGGCA
>NW_016690537.1:104494-106218 GCF_001604755.1 Lepidothrix coronata | reverse complement strand
CCTCCTTCCCACCCCTGGGGGGATGAGGGGACTTGGGGGTGATGGGGTGGGAGGGACTGGGGTGGGGGTGGGAGGGGGGGGTACGGGCATGGATGAGGGTCCTGGAGTGGGGATCCCTGTGCAGGGATAGGGTGTGGGTGTCCCCGGGAAGGATGGGATATGGGGGTGCAAGGGGGGTCCCGCTTCAGAGATGGTGTGTGGGGGTCCCCGGGAAATGCGAGAGTCTGAGGGGGTCCCCGTGCAGGGATGGCGTGGGGGGGTCCCGGGAAGGTTCCCATGCAGGGATAGGGTGTGGGGTGTCCCGGGGTGTCCACATACAGGTCCACCCCTCCACGGCCGCTGCGGGGTGTGGCCAAAGGCTGGGAGGGGTGGCTCCGCCCCAGACACGCCCCCTCCCACGCGAATCCCAGGGCGAGGGCCGGGGGGAATTTGGGACTCGGCGGGGCTTCCCCGGCTGCTGCTCCTCCTTTTCCTCTTCTTTCTTCTCCTCTTCCTCCTCCACCTGGCGGTCACTGCGGCTCAGAGCGGGGGCCTCAGAGCCTCCCTTCTCCCTCCTTCCCTGCACGTGCCCTCCTGCTCATCCCTGCCCCCGTCCCATCCCCATCCCATCCTGGATTATTAATCTGGACACAAATCTCACACCTGGATTTATTAATCTGATGGGTGAACGTGTAGATCTGTTGGGAGACAAGTGGATGGACACCTAGATCTGATGGGTGGAATCCTAGATCTGATGGGTGGAATCCTGGATCTGATTGGAAACACATAGATCTGATGGATGGACACATAAATCTGATGCATGGACACCTGGATCTTTTGGGAAACATATAGATCTGGTGGGTGGACACATAGATCTGGTGGGAAACATGAAGATCTGATGGATGGACACGTAGATCTGGTGGGTGGGCACATAAATCTGATGGATGGACACCTGGATCTTTTGGGAAACACATAGATCTTGTGGGTGGACACATAAATCTGGTGAGTGGACATGTAGATCTGATGGATGGACACATAGATCTTCTGGGAAACACACAGGTCTGATGGGTGGACACATAGGTCTGATGGATGGACATACAGATCTGACAGGAGGAAGTGCATCCTTCGTCTTCATTGCTGGGGCAGAAGCACTTCTGTGGGGACCAGGTATGGTTCAACCCCACCAAGATCTCATGTGCTGCCTGAGGGACTCTCTGGAGACCCACCAGCATCAACCACAGCGTTCCTGGGGGTCATGGGGGCTTCTTCCAGCAGCATCCAAAGGAAATGCCTGCTTGGGCAGTGGGATCTGGGGCTGGATGGTGGCTCTTTGGTGGCACCTTGGTGACCCTAAAAGCACGAAGGGGGTTTTTGGTTTTGGTTCCTCTGTCTGAAGAAGCTTCCTCCAGGAAGGGCTGTGCCAGCACCAGCAGCTGCTTCCTGGGGATTTCCAGCCATGATGAGCCCTGGAGGAGAAGAAAAGACGAGCCCTCAAAGAGAAATAATATAAAATGGAGTAATAATAATAATGAATTAACTAGTAACTGCGGTATGGTGCTTCCCCCAAGCAAAGGGACCTCGTGCCACAGTGATGGGACAAGGTGACAGCTCTTGTCTCTGCCCACACCAGCCAAAAAGATTGAAACGTGATGCAAAAAAAAAGGGCAAAACCCAGCAAAAAAAAAAAATGGGATTTGAGGGTTGGATCCTGTTTGGAAAGGGACCCACTGCTTCCTTGCATCCCG
>NW_016690537.1:94582-99266 GCF_001604755.1 Lepidothrix coronata | reverse complement strand
AGCCCCGCTCGGCCCCGTTTGGCTCCGTTCAGCCCCGCTCGGCCCCGTTTGGCTCCGTTCAGCCCCGCTCGGCCATGGCGAGGCGGGCGGCGGCCCCCGCCAGGCCCCTGGGGGATGATTTCTCCTTCGTGAGCCCGGTGGTGAAGTACGTGCTCTTCTTCTTCAACCTGCTCTTCTGGGTGAGTGCGGGGTGGGGGGGAACACCGGGACCTTGGAACTGTCCCCACCCCTGGACCCTATTGGGATACCCCATCCCCGGGACCCCACCCTGACCACCCATTCCCGAGGGACCCCCGGGCACTGGGGCTGTCCCCATTCCTGGACCTAATTGGGATCACCCCATCCCCAGAGACCCCTGAATCCCCCCCATCCCCGGGAACCCACCGTGGCCCCCCACTCCCGAAGGACTCCCGGACCCCGGGGCTGTCCCCATCCCTGGCCCCTATTGGGATACCCCATTCCCAGGGACCTACCAGGGCACCCCATTCCTGAAGGACCAAGAGACCCTGGGGCTGTCCCCATCCCTGAACCCCACTGGGACCCCCCCCCATCCCCACGAACCCACCTTGACCCCCCATTCCCGAGGCACTCCCGGCCCCTGGAACTGTGCCCACTCCTGGACCCTACTGGGACCCCTCATCCCCAGGGACCCACCGGGACACCCCATCCCCAGGACCCCATTGGAGGCCTCTGGGACCTGCCCCATCCCTGGACCTAATTGGGACCCCCCTCATCCCCAAGATCCCCACACTGCCCCCCATCCTCAGGACCCCACTGGGAACTCCTGACTCTGGGGCTGCCCCCATCCCTGAACCCCATGGGAAGCCACTATCCTCGGGATCCCCGGACTCTCCCTGTCCCTGGTACCCCCACTGTGACCCCCCCATTCCCGAGGGACCCCCAGCCCCTGGGACTGTCCCCACCCCTGGACCCCACTGGGACCCCCATCCCCGGACTCCCCTGGGATCCCATTGGAGCCCCTCCATCCCTGGGACCCCATCAAGGACCCCCTCAGACCCTGGGACTGTCCCCACCTCCAGGACACCACTGGGACCCTCACACGACCCCAAGCCCAGGACCCCACTGGGACATCCCCTTATCGCTGGGAGGTGGAGGATTCCCACATTTCCAGAGGGGTTTGGGGGTCTTTTGGGCCCCTACCATCTCACTGGGACCCATCCTGGCCCCAGCCCACCCGGGGGACACCTCACGTGTGGAAGTCACATGGTTTTCTGTGTTTTGAGGCTTTTGTGATTTTTTTTCTAATATTTTTGAAGTTCTTTTATGTTTTAAGGATTTTTTTAACGTTTTGAGATTTTTTTTGTGCTGTGGTTTGGTTTGGTTTTTTTTTAAGTTTTGGGGACTCTTTTACTGCTTGGGGGGATTTTTTTTTGTTTGCTTGTTTGTTTTGGGGGGCCTTTTTGTTCCTGCTTTCGCGGGGTGTTTTTTGGCGGGTGGTGTTTTTTTTCGGGGGGTTGTTTCCGTGTTCGCAGTCGTGTTTTTGAGGAAGCTTCTCGCTGCCGATAAACCACGTCCCTCTGTCCAGTCACCCGTAGCAGAACAGGGCTGGTGTGGACAGAGGTGGCCTCCCAGGGGGTGGGGACAGAAGTGGCCGCCCAGGGGGTGGGGACAGGTGTGACCTCCCAGGGGGTGGGGACGTGGTGGGCACCGTGTCCATCTGCGGGTGACGAGGGGAAACTGAGGCAGCAGGTCCAGCTCTGGTTCCCCATTTGCAGCCCTGACTCTGGGGGGGCTTCAGCCGGGCCCCCGGGTGTGGGATAGGGGTGGTGGTGCCCGGGGGGGCTCACAAACCCCCCCATCCTGCTCTGCAGATGATCTCCATGGTGATGGTGGCCGTGGGGGTCTACGCCCGGCTGCTGAAACACGCAGGTGAGGTTGGGGGGCTACTTACCCGGGGCTGATCCCGAGCCAGCACCACAGTCGGGGCTGCCCCATCCCTGGGGGACCCCGGGGGCTCTGTGGGGGCTGCCAGTGACAGCTCCTCACGACAGAGGCAGCCATGGCCTGCCTGGCAGTGGACCCCGCCATCCTCCTCATCGTGGTCGGCATCCTCACCTTCCTCATCACCTTCTGCGGCTGCGTCGGCTCCTTGCGGGAGAACATCTGCCTGCTGCAGACGGTGAGGCCCTCCTGGGGGACCCTCCGGGGGGGATCTCGGCGTCTCTCTCCTGGTCCCCTCGCCGTCACACCCCTCTCTCCCGCAGTTCTCCGCCTGCCTGACCGTCGTGTTCCTCCTGCAGCTGGCGGCCGGCGTGCTGGGCTTCGTCTTCTCCGACAGGGTACGGTGGGGGGAGCAGAGGGAGGGCTGGGTGACCCCAGTCCTGTCCTGCTGGGTGACAACCCCGCCGGTGTCCGCCCTGCAGGCGCGAGGGAAGGTCAGCGAGATCATCAACGGGGCCATCGTGCACTACCGGGACGACCTGGACCTGCAGAACCTCATCGACTTCGGGCAGAAGGAGGTGAGGGGGCTCTGGGATTTTCCTCTGACAAACGAGGATGTGTCCCCACTCCTGGGTCAGGCTTAAATCCGTGGGGTGCTGCAGGCTGGGGACGGTTGGTGGCTTCTCCGTGAGGATTTGATGTTCGTGGTGATGCTGTTCAGGCAGGCTGGGGAGAGCGGGAGGAAAAGGGGGTGGGGGGAAAGAAACACCCCTCGGTGTCCTGTCCCCCCGGGCACTGTCCCTGTCCCTGTCCCTGCTGAGCGCTCCGTGCCCTTCCCACAGTTCAGCTGCTGCGGGGGCGTGTCCTACAAGGACTGGTCCCAGAACATGTACTTCAACTGCACCGCCACCAACCCCAGCCGGGAGCGCTGCTCCGTCCCCTTCTCCTGCTGCCTGCACGACGCCAACCAGGTGAGTCCTGGGGGAACTCGGGTGGCCTCGGGGGACGCCCCCACTCAGTGCCTCTTCCCCCCATCCCTTGGGGCTGCGCTGAACCTGGGGCCCCCTCCCAGGGAGAGGGAACACACTGATGGCAATGTATGGACCCCCATCCTGCCCTCTGGGTTTGGATCCCCCATTCCATTCTCCGGGCCTGGGGACTCCCAGGTGAGGTTACTGTGGTGAGGTGGTGGTGAATTCCCCCCCGCTGCCCCCAGGGATTGTCCCTTTTTGGAGCCGGGAGTGTTTAGGGGGCCCGGCTCTGGAGGGATGGGGTGGGAACACCTGAGGAAGGGACACCCCGCTTGACACTAAGGTGAGGGCAGAGCTCCTGGTCACCCCACAGCTGCCCCCCAAGAGCAGGGACCCCGGTGTGAGCTGTCCCCAACCCCTCTGTGCCCTGTCCTCCCTCCCAGACCGTCATCAACACCATGTGTGGCCACGGGATGCAGGACAAGGGCTACCTGGAGGCCAGTGCCTTCATCTACACCAACGGCTGCATCGACAAGCTGGTCAACTGGATCCACAGCAACCTGTTCCTGCTGGGGGGCATCACCCTGGGGCTGGCCCTCCCCCAGGTACAGGGGTCCCTGGGGACCGGGGGGGAGAAGGGTCCATCCCACAGCTCCACTTTGTGCTCCATCTCATTTGGGAGTTGCCTTAAGGATGTGGTTAATCCCAGGAGGATGTCCAGGCAGGATTTTGGGTGAGGGAACAGTGCAAATGTTGGGCACAGGGGACACAGGGGTGACAGTGCCTGGTGTCCCTCAGCACCTCCCTCTCATGTTCCTCTTTTTCTCTCTCTCCCCTTCCTCTTTTTCTCTCTCTCCCCTTCCCCTTTCTCTCTCTTTCCCCTTCCTCTTCTCTTTTCCATCTCTCCTTCCTCTCCCCCTTCCCCTCCCTCTCTCTTTGCCCTTCCCCTTCCTTCTCTCTCCTCCTCCTCTCCCTCCTCTTTCCCCTCTCCCTCTCCTCCCTCCTTTCCAGCTGGTGGGCATCATCCTGGCTCAGCTCCTCATCAACCAGATCCGAGACCAGATCAAGCTGCAGCTCTACAACCAGCAGCACCGGGCAGACCCCTGGTACTGAGCCGGCGTCCGTCCGTCCCACGGCACAGCGGTGGCTCCCGGCACCTCAACAGCCATTTTCCCAACCCCGGATCCATGGGAAGAGCTGAGGGGGCTTTGCTGGAGAAGAGGGAGGGTAGGAGCAGGCTGTGGATCCGTGGTGGCCGCTGTGCTGCGGAGAGGGACGCGCAGGGACACTGGAGACTCGGTGCCTTTGGCAGCCGGTGCCGGGCTCGGCCGGGACGTGCCGAGCTGCTGTGCCCTGTTTTGGGGCCTGACCCAGCCCCAGAACCACTGTCTGTCTGTCTGTCCTGCTGGGGCACAGGTCGTGCACAAAGGTTTGCACTGGGATGTGCTTCCCATCTCTGCGTGTGCTGGAGATGGGCATTTGTCTGTCTGTCTGTCTGTCTGTCTGTCCATGCACCGAGCTGCCTTTGCCCAAGGTGGGCTCCAGAACTGGGGACATTCCCACCATCGCCAGGTGCCACCAACCCCGTCGGCTCCATCTCAGTGTCCCAGACGGGAGCAGGAGCCACTGGCACAGGAGGGCTGATCCACGGGTGCTTCCTCAGCTGAGGGCGAAGGTCCCGTCTGTGCTTGGGGTGCTGGGCCTCTCCATTGGGTGCTGGGCCCCTCCACAGGGAGCTGAGCCCCTCCACAGGGAGCTGAGCCCCTCCACAGGGTGCTGGGCCTCTCCATTGGGTGCTGGGCCCCTCCACA
>NW_016690537.1:90297-91936 GCF_001604755.1 Lepidothrix coronata | reverse complement strand
ACAAAAACACAACCGCGGCTTTTCCCTCGCCCTGAGCGACTTTTCGTCCCGAAGAGACTTTCCCCTCAGTTCTGAGCGACTTTTCCCTCACGAAAAAAACAACAACAGCAACAACAACAAAAACACAACCGCGGCTTTTCCCTCGCCCTGAGCGACTTTTCGTCCCGAAGAGACTTTCCCCTCAGTTCCCAGCGACTTTTCCCTCACGAAAAAAACAACAACAGCAACAACAACAAAAACACAACCGCGGCTTTTCCCTCGCCCTGAGCGACTTTTCGTCCCGAAGAGACTTTCCCCTCAGTTCCCAGCGACTTTTCCCTCACAAAGAGGCGAGTTTCCCCTCAGGAGCCCGCGGCTCTCCCCTCACGCTCAGCCCCCCGGCCCTGCCTCCCTCCCTCCCCTCACGGAGCCCGCCCCGGCGGGGGGCGCGGGCCGGGCCGGGCCTGGGGCGGGGGCCGAGGCGGGGCAGGAGCCGCGGGGCCGCTCCGCTCCGCTCGCTGCCGGCCGGCCCAACAAAGGCCATGGCGGTTCGCTGCGGGCCGCCCTGAGCCCGGCCGTGCCCCCGGGATGCGGCGCTGGGCCCTGGCCCTGGCGCTGGCGCTGGCGCTGGGCGGGCGCTGCCCCGCGGCCCCCAACGCCTCGGCCGGGCCCCCGCGCTGCCGCCGCCCCGCGCCCTGCGAGCGGCTCCGCTTCGGCGCCTGCCTGGGCTCCGCGCTGCCCTACGCCGCCACCTCCACGCTGCTGGCCAACGACTCCGCCTCGCAGGAGGAGGCGCACGGAAAGCTCCTGCTCTGGTCCGGTACGGGACCGGCACCGGGACAGGCCCGGGGTGGCCCCGGCGGGGTGGAGAGGGGGGGACGGGCACGGGGGAGGTGGGATTGAGGCGGTTTGGGGTGCGATGGGGAGGGGGGTGTTGGGGATGTTGAGGGGCTGGGGAGGGGTGAAGTGTAGAGGGGAGCGGTGTGGTGGGAGATGGGGGGGGAGCAGTGTGGGAAACCGTGTAGGAGGGGAGTGGGAAGGGGAAGGGTATAGAGGGGAGCAGTGGAGTGGGGGACAGGGGATGGGGACAGCATAGGAAACTGTGTAGGAGGGGAGTGGGGATGGGGACAGTATAGAAAACCGTGTAGGAGGAGAGTGGGGATGGGGCCAGTATAGAAAACTGTATAGGAGGGGAAAGGGAATGGGGCCAGTATAGGAAACTGTGTAGGAGGGGAGTGGGGATGGGGACAGTATAGGAAACTGTACATCAGGGGCCTGGGGATGGGGACAGTGTAGGAAATTGTGTAGCAGGGGAGTGGGGATGGGGACAGTATAGAAAACTGTATAGGAGGGGAAAGGGAATGGGAACAGTATAGGAAACTGTAGGAGGGGAGTGGGGATGGGAACAGTAGAGAGGGGAGCAGTAGAGTGGGGGACAGGGGATGGGGACAGTATAGGAAACTGTGTAGGAGGGGAGTGGGGATGGGGACAGTATAGAAAACTGTGTAGGAGGGGAGTGGGAAGGGGAAGGGTATAGAGGGGAGCAGTGGAGTGGGGGACAGGGGATGGGGACAGTATAGAAAACTGTGTACGAGGGGAGTGGGGATGGGGACAGTATAGAAAACTGTGTAGGAGGGGAGTGGGAAGGGGAAGGGTATAG
>NW_016690537.1:87058-88798 GCF_001604755.1 Lepidothrix coronata | reverse complement strand
CAGGGGATGGGGACAGTATAGAAAACTGTGTACGAGGGGAGTGGGGATGGGGACAGTATAGAAAACTGTGTACGAGGGGAGTGGGGATGGGGACAGTATAGAAAACTGTATAGGAGGGGAAAGGGAATGGGAACAGTATCGGAAACTGTAGGAGGGGAGTGGGGATGGGAACAGTAGAGAGGGGAGCAGTAGAATGGGGGACAGGGGATGAGTACTATGTAGGAGACTGTATAGCAGGGGAGTGGGGATGGGGACAGTATAGGAAACTGTGTGTCGGGGCCTGGGGATGGGGACAGTGTAGGAAACTCTGTAGCAGGGGAGTGGGGATGGGGACAGTGTAGGAAACTGTGTGTCGAGGGTCTGGGGATGGGAACGGTATAGGAAATTCTATAGGAGGGGAGTGGGGATGGGGACAGTGTAGGAAACTGTGTGTCGAGGGTCTGGGGATGGGAACGGTATAGGAAATTCTATAGGAGGGGAGTGGGGATGGGGACAGTGTAGGAAACTGTGTGTCAGGGGCCTGGGGATGGGAACAGTGTAGGGAGGAGCAGTAGAATGGGGTACAGTGATGGGTAAGTGGGGGACAGGAGATGGGTACAGTACAGAGGGGAGAAGGATAGTGAGGGACAGGGGATTGGTGCAGTAAAGAAGCTGTATAGTAGGGACTGGAGATGGGTACAGTATAGAGGGGAGTGGTAGATTGGGGTACAGGGAATGGGTACAGTATAGAAAATTGTGTAGCAGGGGCCTGGGGTTGGGTACAGTGTAGAAAACCATATCAGGGGACTGGGAGTGGGTACAGTGTAGAGGGGAGCAGTGTAATGGGGGCCTGGGAATGGGTATGGTATAGAAGGGAGCAGAATAGTGGGGGACAGAGGACAACTACAGTACAGATAAACTATAGCAGGGGACTGGAGATGGGTACAGTACAGAGGGGAGGAGGAGAGGGGGGTACAGGGGATGGGTGCAGTATTGAGGGGAGCAGGATAGTGGGAACCTGGGGATGGGTGCAGCATAGAAAGCTGCATAGCAGGGGAGTGGGGATGGGTGGAGTGTAGAGGGGAAGAGTAGAGTGGGGTACAGGGGATGGGTGAGTATAGAGGGTGAGCAGGATAGCAGGGCTCTGGGTGTTGGTGCAGTATAGAAAACTATTGCAGGAGAGTGGGGATGAGTGCTGTGTAGAGGGGGAGCAGGATAGTGGGGGACAGGGGGTAGGTACAGCATACAAAACTGTATGTGCAGATGGGTACAGCAGAGAGGGGAGCATGGGGTACAGGGGATGGGTATGGTATAGAGGGGGAGCAGTGTAGCAGGGGCCCAGGGATAGGTACAGTATAAAAAACTACAGGAGGGTCAGGTCATGGGGGCAGTGGGGAGGGGGGCAGAGGAGTGGAGGCTCTGGGTGGGTGCAGAAAATGTGTAGCAGGGGACAGGGAGCAGGTACAGTATAGAGGGGAGCACGATAGTGAGGGATAGGGGATGGGGTCAGTATAGAAAGCTGTATAGCAGGGGATATATGGGGATAGTTGCAGCACAGAGGGGAGCAGTAGGTTGGGGCACAGGAGATGAGTGCAGTATAGGGGGGTGGACAGTGTAGAAAGCTGTATAGTGAGGACTGAAGATGGGTACAGGAGAGGGGTATGGTATAGAGGAGGAACAGTATAGCATCGCCCCAGGGATGGGTACACTATAGAAAACTACAGCAGGGGGCAGGAGATGGGTACATATAGAGGGGAGCAG
>NW_016690537.1:76480-86545 GCF_001604755.1 Lepidothrix coronata | reverse complement strand
GGGGACCATGGATAGGTGCAGTACAGAGGGAGCAGTGTAGCAGGGGACCATGGATAGGTGCAGTACAGAGGGGAACAGTATAGCAGGGGACCAGGGCTGAGCCCCTGGTGGCGCATGTGGCACCCCAGAGGTGTTACAGACTGTCCCAGTGCAGCGTGTGGGTGCTGGTGCTCCCCACCACCCCCCCTGGGCTCTGCCCCTTCCCTGTGGGTGGGGGGATGGCAGGAGGTGGGTGTGCCCAGGGGGGGTGACAGCGGTCTCCCCGCAGGCCTGCGCAACGCCCCGCGCTGCTGGGACGTCATCCAGCCCCTGCTCTGCGCCGTCTACATGCCCAAGTGCGAGGATGGGCAGGTGGAGCTGCCCAGCCAGACCCTGTGCCAGGCCACCCGGGCGCCCTGCACCATCGTGGAGCGCGAGCGGGGCTGGCCCGACTTCCTCAAGTGCACGACCGACCGCTTCCCCGAGGGCTGCCCGGTACGACACGGGGGGGCCCTGCCAGGCTGCCTCCTCACGGGGCAGCGGGGAAAAAAAACGTCACTTCTCAGGAAGGGAAAGTGGCTTTTGGGAGGAGAAAAGGGTCAGGGTTGTTCAGCCTGGAGAAGAGAAGGCTCAAAGAAGATCTTGAGCCCCTTACAGTGCTTAAAGGGGCTCCAAGAGAGCTGGAGAAGGACTTGGGACAAGGGATGGAGGGATAGGACACAGGGAATGGCTTCCCACTGCCAGAGGGCTGGGTGAGATGGGATATTGGGAAGGAATTCCTGGCTGGGAGGGTGGGGAGGCCCTGGCATAAGTTGCCCAGAGCATGTGTGGCTGCCCTTGGATCCCTGGAAGTGTCCAAGACCACGTTGGACAGGGCTTGGAGCAAGCTGTGATAGTTAAAGGTGTCCCTGCCCATGGCAGGGGAGTTGGGACCGGATGAGCTTTAAGGTCCCTTCCAACCCAAACCATTCCATGATGATCCAATGAAACCCGGCTATCCCCTGCCCTCTGCTGAGGACTGACGTCCCCCTTCGCCATGGGGGTGTTTCCTCCTCCTCACGGCCCCGTTTCTCGTCCGGCAGAACGAGGTGCAGAACATCAAGTTCAACAGCTCGGGACAGTGCGAGGCGCCGCTGGTGCGCACGGACAACCCCAAGAGCTGGTACGAGGACGTGGAGGGCTGTGGCATCCAGTGCCAGAACCCGCTGTTCACCGAGAAGGAGCACCGCGAGATGCACACCTACATCGCCGCCTTCAGCTCCGTCACCATCTTCTGCACCTTCTTCACCCTGGTGAGACGCGGGGGGAGCGCGGGGAGGTGCCCCCGGAAGGGCGCGGGGCACCAAGCTGTCGCTCTCTCCGCCCCGCCAGGCCACGTTTGTCGCCGACTGGAGGAACTCCAACCGCTACCCCGCCGTCATCCTGTTCTACGTCAACGCCTGCTTCTTCGTGGGCAGCATCGGCTGGCTGGCACAGTTCATGGACGGCGCCCGCAACGAGATCGTGTGCCGGGCCGACGGCACCATGCGGCTAGGGGAGCCCACGTACGTGCCGCCTCCATCCCCACGTCCTGAGAGGTGTCCCTGACACCAAGGAGGGCTTCTTGGGGTTTGCTGGCCTCTTGGGAGCCGGGGGGATGAGACCCCCTTCCTCCTCGCTGTCCCCTCGTGGAGGTGGGTGACGTTTCTGTCTCGCCTGCCCCCCGTAGGTCCAACGAGACGCTTTCCTGCGTCATCATCTTCGTCATCGTTTACTACTCGCTGATGTCGGGAGTCATCTGGTTCGTCATGCTGACCTACGCCTGGCACACCTCCTTCAAGGCCCTGGGCACCACCTACCAGCCGCTGCTGGGCAAGACCTCCTACTTCCACCTCATCACCTGGTCCATCCCCTTTGTCCTCACCGTGGCCATCCTGGCAGTGGCGCAGGTAACGGGGTCACCATCCCGCGACAGTTCCCTCCCAGGGTGACGCCCACAGGGCCAGCTGACCCCCCTGTCCCTGTGCCCGTCTCTGCCAGGTGGATGGTGACTCTGTCAGTGGCATCTGCTTCGTGGGCTACAAGAACTACCGCTACCGAGCCGGCTTCGTCCTGGCGCCCATCGGGCTCGTCCTCATTGTGGGGGGCTATTTCCTCATCCGGGGTAGGTGTGGGCCCAGCTCCCTGAGGGGGTGGGGGCACTGTGGGTGTCCCCCCACCCTCATCCCCTCATCCCTCCACCGCAGGGGTCATGACGCTCTTCTCCATCAAGAGCAACCACCCCGGGCTGCTGAGCGAGAAGGCGGCCAGCAAGATCAACGAGACCATGCTGCGCCTGGGTAAGGGGGTCCATTGGCACCGTTCCCATGGGAACTGGGGTGGGAGTGGGGACATTTTGTCCCCTGAAGTCAGACAGCCCTTTCCAAGGGGTAGTGGCAATGGAGACAAAGATGCAGTGATGTGACACAGCCCCAGTGCAGCGTCTGTGCCCTGGTGTCGCTGGGGTTTGGCGACAATGGAATGTCCCACTTCTCTTCCAGGCATCTTTGGCTTCTTGGCCTTTGGCTTCGTCTTCATCACCTTTGGCTGCCACTTCTATGACTTCTTCAACCAGGCGGAGTGGGAGCGCAGCTTTCGGGAATACGTCCTGTGAGTGGGACGGGGAGGGAGGGCGAGGGGGACACCGGTGGCATCCCAGCACCTCACACTGCTGAGTGGAGGTCCCCGTGTCCCCCACCGGTGCTGCCACCACATCTCCACCCTGCAGAGCTGTGGGGGGTCGCTGGTGTCCCCCCTCCTCACAGCCGGTGTCCCGTGTCTGTCCCTCAGGTGCGAGGCCAACGTGACCATCGCCACGCAGACCAACAAGCCCATCCCAGATTGTGAGATCAAGAACCGGCCGAGCCTGCTGGTGGAGAAGATCAACCTCTTCGCCATGTTCGGCACCGGTGTCTCCATGAGCACCTGGGTCTGGACCAAGGCCACCCTGCTCATCTGGAAGCGCACCTGGTGCAGGTGGGACACCCTGAGGGTGTCACCCCAGCTTCGTGGGGCCCTTCCCGCCCCATCCAACGTCCTGAGATGTTGGAAGATGTCCCCAGATATTTGTCCCTCAGCTCAGTGAGTTGTGGGCTCAGCGGTGTAGGAATGGGGTGGCCTCTCCCCCTTGGCAGGTGTCTCACACCCTGTTCGTGGGACACCTCCACCCCCAGGGGACCCATCCAGTGCATCCCCCAGACCGGTATCCCCGTCCAGAATGGGAGAGGGAGATGGGGAGGGTCCCTGTGCCCCTGGCTGTGACACCTGAGCCCCACCACATCCCTGCTCTGAGCCTCCATGTCCCCAGGCTGACGGGGCAGAGCGACGACCAGCCCAAGAGGATCAAGAAGAGCAAGATGATCGCCAAGGCCTTCTCCAAGCGCAAGGAGCTGCTGCGCGACCCGGGCCGGGAGCTGTCCTTCAGCATGCACACCGTGTCACACGACGGTCCTGTGGGTACGTGCCTGTGGGAGGGGACTGTCCCAGCAGCACCCCGGGGTCCCCGGTGCCCCCCTTTGACCAGACCCCCCTGTCATTGCAGCCGGTTTAGCCTTCGACATCAACGAGCCGTCGGCTGATGTGTCCTCAGCCTGGGCCCAGCACGTCACCAAGATGGTGGCCAGGAGAGGGGCCATCCTGCCCCAGGACGTCTCCGTGACGCCCGTGGCAACGCCTGGCAAGTTCCATGTGGGGAATTTCAGGGGGAACGAGCTGGGCTGAGGGGTGTTGGGGATGTGCAGGGAGGCAGAGCGGGGGGCTGGGGCTGGTGGGGGGCACGGGGCAGGACGTGGCCGCTCTCACCTGCCCAATCCCACGTCCCGCAGTGCCACCGGAGGAGAGGGCCAACCTCTGGATCGTGGAAGCCGACGTCTCCCCCGAGCTGCAGAAGCGCAGCGGCCGAAAGAAGAAGCGGAGGAAGAAGAAGAAGGAGGTGGACCCAGGCCCCGAGCGCTGCCTGGGGGGCTCCACGGCCCCCCTGGCCCCCAGCACCGTCCCTCGCCTGCCCCGCCTGCCCCCCCAGCCCTGCCTGGTGGCCTTTGCCCCCGATGTCCTCCCGGGGCTCCCGGCCGGCCGGCCCGACGCCGCCTTCTCCGGGGTGCCGTGGGGTGGGCACCGCAGAGCCAACGTCTTCCACCTCGTCAGCAACCCCTTCTGCCCCGAGAGCGGGTCCCTGGAGGAGGAGAGCCCCGGGCCCAGCCCCGGGCACTGGCAGCACAACGGGGGTCCCCTCTGGGCCCCCAACCCCGGGGGGCCGAGGACTCAGGGCCGCCGGGCCGGGCTGGCCCCCATCCACTCCCGGACCAACCTGGTGGACGCGGAGCTGCTGGACCCCGACTCGGACTTCTGAACCCACCGGGGTGTTGTGAGGGGATGGGGACGCCTGGGGTGAGACCCCAAGGCTCGGCCAGCACTGGCAGCCTGTGAGGGGACACCAGAACACACCTCATCCCACCAGGATCCATCCCGACAGCCCGGCACGGCCAAATTGTCCCATCAGAGCAGGCATTTCTCCCTCCACCAGCCAGACTTGATGCACACCCCAGCCCAGCAAGAAAGGTTTTGGGGTTCCCTCCGGCATCACTGCAAGAAGAGAAACGGGCTGTCAGTGGAACAACCCCCCCCAGGTCCTGCAGGGATTTAAGGACAACGGGGACACTCCCTTTGCAGGGGACCAGCGGGACCAGCGGCGGGCGAGCGTAGATCAGGGTAGATTTTGGGGTGCTTTGTCCCACAGCTCTGCCCCACCCACAGCTAGAGGTACGTAGAGCTCACAGACACTTGTGCCAATAGGGATTTTTGTGTTACATTTCTTATTTTTTGCTCTTTGTACGGGACGCCGGGCACGGCTCCGCTTGGGCGCTGCAGCCGGGAGCGGGGTGAGCCCAGTCACGGGGCGACAGCAGCGTCATCCCTGGGGTGCACCCCTTTTTCTGGGCCCACCCCTCTTCCTTCAGGGGTCCCAAAGTGCCTTCCAGCTTCCCAGAGAGCTGAGCCAGACCCAAAGCAGAGAGGGTTGGTGGGATGGGAGATGGGAAGCGCCTTGGGGTGCACGGGCGCTCCCCGAGCCACGGTGCAAAAAAACTCCCCAAAAAAACTTTGAAACCTCGGGGTCACCAACCCCCTGAGCAAACTTTTTTACTATTTTTTTAAGAATCCCCCCCCCAAATTACAGGGAACCTGGCTGAGCCCCGAGGCAGGAGGACTCCGGTCCCTGCTGGTGTTTGTATCTGCCCGTTATCCCTGTTCCTGTTTTTATCAGATCCCGGTAGGCTCCTGGTTTTCTCGCTATCCCAGTGACCTCCACGGGTTCATTTTTGCTGTGTAAAGGAAAACCCTCCTGTATCAGTATTAAATTTACCAAGTTTTCATTCCCAGTGGCTGCCTTGGGCTCTTTGAGGAGGGATCAGTGCGGGAAAACATCGGGGTGGGGGCTTGTCCTTTGTCCTAAAAAACCTCACACTACTTTAAAAATTGCTAAAAGCTGCTTTAAGCTGCTTTAAAGTGCTTAAAACTGCTTTAAAGTGCCTTAAGAACTGCTTTAAAGTGCTCTGAACCCCCCGTTTCACCAGCACAAGGCAGGGGTGAGGGGCTGGAAATGCCTGTGGGGGAGATTTTTGGAGGCACTGGCCGGGCTCTGGCAGCAAAGTGGGAGCTCTGGGAGGGCCCTTTGCCAGCAGGTGGCACTACGGGCTTAAATATCCCCAAAAACCACTTTTGGGGGGCTGCTGGGTGCCTTGGTGGGGGTCCCACAAGGGCATCTGATCTTTCCCATGGTGCTGGGTGGATGGTGCTTTTTTGGGATAAATACTGCTTTGGCAAAATATCCCTTTTTGTTTCACTTGGGAATGATGCAGCCAAGTGCTGGGTTATCCCAGAGCCCAGACCCTGAAATTTGGGTGGAATTGGTCAGTGAAAGTGGCATTTTACTGTTGTTTTTTGGAGAGCAGGATGGGCTCACTCTGCTCCAGAGTAAAGGCTGGGTTGTCCAGGGTGAAACAAAAAGTTTCTCTTTATCTATCTTTTAATTTTTTGGCCTTTTTTTTCTCTTTATATATACCTATATTTTATTTTTGTGGGCTTTTTTTTTTGTCTCCTTTTATGTATTTCATTTCCGTAGGTTTTCTATTCCTAAGTGATTTGCCATTTTGAACCAAAAAGCTACAATTCTTAATTTTGGAAACAGCAGGAGATGTCGTGACACTGCCACATCCCCTCTGTTTTCCCTCCCCTAGAAAAAAAGCCACCTCAGTTTGGCACACAGGGACAAAGCAGTGAGTTTTTAAGGAAGGAGGGAGCATTTATCCTGGGAAACACCCCATATTCCTCACTAGAGGCTTGGAAGATGGGAGCAGCGTGGAAAGACTGGGAGCAGTCACCAAACTTCACTATTTAAATAGTGATGATTTAAATAATGACGGTTAAAAGGGATGAAACATCACCCACCATGGGACAAATTCAGCCCAGTTCCTGATTCCTGCTTTTCCCTGGGAGCACTGAGCACCCACACCCAAAAGCAGCTGGTGCTCGTGGTGGGGATGCTGCTCAGGCTCAGGTTTTGCAGGAGAATAAGGATAATTGGGAATAAAAATGAAGAACAAGGTGGTGGGGAGGTGCCTTTGCCTTCCCTTTCCCACCTTACTCCTGTCAGGGGACAGGGATGGGGAGCACAGACACTGCCATGGGTTTCCTGAGTGAAACCCCATCCAGGGAACCACCCTTTGGAGCAGGGAAAGCCCTTGTGGTCACCCACAACGGGATGTGGGACCAGGGAAGGGATGGGAGCCCCCCGGGGTGGCCGATCCAGGACAAGGCTGGATCACGTTTCCCTGAATTTTTCTGCAAGAGCATCATCTCCCTCCGGCTCCTTCAGCATCAGTGAAGGTCCTGGCAAGTTTTAAGGAGCTGAGGGACAAATCTCCTCCCTTGGGTGACCCAGGTGTCACCCACTGGCTGCCAAAATCCAATTAATTTCCCTGGCTGTACCTCGAATATCCTTGGGGAAAAGCTCAAATGCTCCCATGGGAAGTGCAGGAGATCAAACCACAGAGGGTCTCAGGTCTCCTCAGCACCCCCAGAGCTTTCACTGGGGCAAAGCAGGGAGAGTTCAAGAAATCTGGATGATATTCCCTGTGAATGCACTTAGCCACTCATCCCCAGGGACAAAGGCTGGCATTGTCCATCCGGCTGGTTGCCTTTGCCATAATTAAATGAAGGAGAACTCTGGATAGCCCAGGCTGGTCACAGGGATGTTGCCAGGAGGAATTGATGGCTGCAGGAAAATTGGACTGCTGGAATCAGATGGGCAAATGCTGAATCATCTGAAAATCATCCAAAATTCCTCTCAGTGGGACAGAGGGACAATCAGAAGGGAGAACATTATAGGGTGGTATTGATTTCCAGTTTGGAATTATACATCCTGGCAGGATGGCAACCATCTTTTGGCATCCAGGAGGGTGCTGGTGTCTTAAAGAATTGAAAAACTTCCATAGAAATCTCTTCCCTCTTTTCTTCGTGCCTGGAAGGCTCAGCTGTTGCAGTGGTGCTGGGAAAAGCTTCCCTGCAGCTGGGTCACTGTGGGGCTGGAGAGGAGCCGGTACCATCCCAGTCAGCAGCAGCTTGGCTGCTTTGAACTGGGAGGAGGGAAGTGAAAAGGATCCACATGGAGCTGTCCTGCCCTCTGTCACACTCCTGGCTGCTGATCCCATATTCCAGCACTGCTTTTAGGGCTGAACATCACAGGAATGGGCAAACCAGACTGTGGAAGTAATGAGTCCTGCCTCTGGCATTGCCACATGATGCCAACCATTCCCCATGGCATGGTGTGGTTGGATGGAGGATTTCAGGGAATGTGGCCAATCAGGAGGTGAATGGCTCAGCCACACTCGATTTTGTGGCTGTGGTGGGGGAGAAAAACTTGGGTTTTCCTTCTTTGTTTAAGATCAAAGCGTGGGTGTCCACACAGAGCACCTGGGATTTCCTCCATCCTTCCTCCCTGGTTGTCACCTGCCAGAGAATCCCAGGATCCCTGAGGTTGGAAAAGCCCTCCCAGCCCATGGATCCCCCCTGGGCCCCATCCCCACCTTGTCCCCAGCCCAGAGCACTGAGTGCCACGGCCAGGCCTTCCTGGGACACCTCCAGGGCTGGGCACTCCAAACCTCCCTGGGCAGCCCCTGCCAAGGCCTCCCCACCCTTTCCAGCAACAAATTCCTCCTCAGCCTCAACCTGACCCTCCCCTGGCCCAGCCTGAGGCCGTTCCCTCTTGTCCCCTCTGTCCTCTTGAAGGCAAAGAGGAGACACATCTGACATCCATGTCTGACCTTGCTCTCCCCTCAGCTTTGGGCTACGACTGGCTCCAGTTTGGGGGATAACGTGCCTGTGTCCCACCTCTGCTCTACCCCACCTGGGTGCCCAACTGCCAGGCAAAGGCATCCCGGCCTCGCTGTCCTCCCCACACCAGCCCCAACCTCCCTCTGGCACGGCTCTCACAGAGCCCTGACTGTTCCACTGCTCCATCCTCCCTCACCAAACAGCCTCTCCCTTCCTCTCCTGATATCCCTTGTTTTCCCAGATAAATCTCCGAGCACAGCCCAGCGCTTTGCTCCGGTCATGTGGATCTCTGGAGGCTGTGACAGCGTCTGTTTAGGAGGGGTTTGTGCCATGATGGGATGGAGACACGTCCAGTTAGCCCCGGGGCTTTTGGGTATGCTGAGATCAGGGTAGGACCTTTTTCCTGGGAAAACACCTCCCCATTTGAGGACTGCACCCTTTGAAAGGGCAGGAGGGTGAAGATCCCGACCCAGGTGGGCGATGCTGGTCCAAAGGACCAAACTCAGGGTCAGGATTTTGCCTCTGTCAAGGGGGGACAAAACAACTTGGCATTTTTCTGTCGGACCAGGAGATCTGTGGCACCGGGAGACGATAAATTCTGGAGGATTTCTGCCGGCTCTGGGTCAGCACAAGCAGCAGGAGCTGGGATTTGCTCGGAGCCTGCTCTGGTCTTGCAGCGTCGATGGAAGGGGAGGGATATTCGTCTGCCACAGCTTCAAATCCCTCCCACAGCGGCTTTCAAAGAGTTCTGTTTTCAAAGGCCCCCTCTGAGACTGAAATCAGATCAGTTTTCTGATCCTTGGCAGAGGGAGAAACGTGCTGTGGAATCGGATCCTGATTTTGCTTCAGTAGGAAACAGCGTTAGTTCAGTAAAGTCGGGAGTTCTCATCACTTTCCAAGGACAAAGTAATGCGCTGCTTCTCCTTTAACTCCAATCCCCCTCTCACATTCCTCCCGTCGTCCTCTCCGGTGCCTCGGAGCCCATTAAATGCTTTACAGCCCTTTCTTTCCTGAAATCCTTCTTCAGCTTCCAGGTTTTGCTGCCCGCTCCTTCCATTGCTCCACTCCTTGATTTTTGGGGAGGTTTCTGTGAGCTCCCCCCTCTCCTTTCTCTCCCTCTCTCTGTCTCCTCTCCCTCTGCTCTCCTCCAGCTCCTCCCGAACTCTGAGCTCCTCCGGGGCTTATGAGTGACTTAACTCGGGAATTCGACACTGGATCATCCCAATCTTGCCAGCTGTTTGTCCCTCATGTTTCTAACTCCTGGCATTTCTGGTGGACCTGAAGCTCCCCTCAAGCTTGCAGAGTTTCCTGCCTTTCTGTTTCCCAGCCTTTTCCACATCTCTCCTGCTTGGCCGATCACATCCTTGTCCTTTTGTCTCCAACTGGCCCAACATGTTGGATGTGACCTCCCTCTGCATCCACTCAGCCCCAAAACCACAGGCTTCAGTCCTTGGCGTGTGCCCAGAGATGCTGCAATAACCCAGTAATGATAATGATGATAATGATAATAAACAGCTGCTCTGGGCAACCTGTGCCAGGGCCTGCCCACCCTCCCAGCTAGCAATTCCTTCCCAATATCCCATCTCTCCCTGCCCTCTGGCACTGGGAAGCCATTCCCTGTGTCCTGTCCCTCCATCCCTTGTCCCCAGTCCCTCTCCAGCTCTCCTGGAGCCCCTTCAGGCCCTGGAAGGGGCTCTGGGGTTTCCCTGGATCTTTCTCTTCTTCAGGTGACCCCCCCCA
>NW_016690537.1:74368-75632 GCF_001604755.1 Lepidothrix coronata | reverse complement strand
CCCTGGAGGTGTCCCAGGAAGGCCTGGCCGTGGCACTCAGTGCTCTGGGCTGGGGGACAAGGTGGGGATGGGGCTCTGGGTGGACTCGATGATCTTGGAGGTCTTTTCCAACAGCACCGATCCTGTGCCCGGAGGCTGAAACACCGAAAATCCACCCAAACGAGTAAACACTAACTAAACGTCTCCACCTGGACGGACGTTCAGTCACGGCCGGCAGCCCCGCGCAGGACTACAACTCCCATCGCGCCCCGCGCGGCGCCCCGAGAAGGCGTGTCCGCAGCTGCGCCGCGGGGGCTGCCGGGAGCTGTAGTCGCGGCGGGGCGGGGCGCGGGCGGCGGGACTGCAGTTCCCGTGGTGCAGCGCGGCCCCGAGGGCGGCGGGGTGGGCCGGGCCGGGCCGGGGCGGAGCGGAGCCGGCGGCCCTTGGGGAGCCGGAGGAGGCGGCGGCAGCAACAGCGGCGGCGATGTCGGTGCAGGTGGCGGTGGCCGCGCCCGCCGTGGAGCTGAAGGAGCTCGGCGGCCCCATGGACAAGGCGGCGGGGCCGCCGTGCGAGCCCGTGGGCGCTCCCGGCGCGGGGCACGGCGTGGCCGCTGCCGCCTGCCCCGTGCCGGGCGCCGAGCGGGACGCGGCCCCGGCCCCCTCCGCCGAGCGGCCTCCGGGCAGCGGCTGCCCCGGGCTGTCCGCGGCCGCGGGGCTGTCCTCGGCCGCCGCCAAGGCGCCGCAGGCTTCGGCCATGAAGAGGAGCGACCCGCACCACCCCCAGCACCGGCACCGCGACGGCGGCGGCGACAGCGGCGGCGCCGCGGCCGAGGCGCTCGTGAGCCCCGACGGCACCGTCACCGAGGCGCCGCGCACCGTCAAGAAGGTAACGGAGGGCGCCGACCGGGGGACACCCCCCGCGGAGCGCAGGGGGCCCGGCCCGGTGCCTGGGGACGCGCCGGTGCCTCCCCCCGGGCGGGGACCGGCCACCGGCGCGGGGGTCCCCGCTGAGCCCCGAGGCGCTCCCGGGGTGCTGGGGGGATGTCCCTGTGGCCGTGCGGGTGCTCCGGTGCCGCGGCTGCGTTTGGGGGACACGTTCTCCCGTGGCTGGGGGTCCCGTCTGTGCCTTGGGCCGCCCCCCCGCCCGCCGTGTCTGTGTTGTGGGTGCGTGTGGGGTGACACTGGGTGCGTGTCCACCCCACTCCTGCACACCCGGGTGACACTGGGTGCGTGTCCACCCCACTCCTGCACACCCGGGTGACACTGGGTGCATTCACACCCCACT
>NW_016690537.1:35277-71850 GCF_001604755.1 Lepidothrix coronata | reverse complement strand
CTCAGGTGACACTGGGTACATTTACACCCCACTCAGGTGACACTGGGTACATTTACACCCCACTCCTGCACCCCCAGGCGTGGGGATGTCTGTGGGAAATGTGGTATGCGAGCTCTGGGGTGTGTGTGGGTTCATTCCAGGTTCGTGTCCCCAGGGTTATCTGCTCGCTTGGAAGTATGGATAAGGCCCAGATAAAAACGTTCCGAGCGCTGCCGGTGACGTTGGCACGCGGGGCACGGCCAGGTGTGTCCGGGCTGGATGCTGGATATCCCTGTGCCTCGGGATGTAGGGCCGGGGACGTGATTGCACCCACCCCGGGGCGGTCCTTGGGGTGCCCCTTTCCCAGGAGTGCCCCTGTCCTGGCTGCCCTCTGGAATCACGTGGTGTTCCTGGTTGGATCCGTGTTGGATGTGCACCTGTGGATGTGGCAGGTACCCACTGTCCCCTCGGGGTAGGTGCAGGGAGTGAGTAACCTCTGGGTAGGTACGTTGCCCATGTGTAGGTGTGACCTGTTCTCGTAGATCCATCCGAGCTCCCCAGGTGGATGCACCCATGGACATGGATACTCCCTGGGGTAGGGAATGCTGTAGGTACAGCCAGACATCCCGCTGTGGGTGGATGTAGGGGGATGCACGTTTTCCACAGGCTCCCGAGTTGCTGGTGCCTGGCATCCTTCCCATTGGAAATCTCAGCAGAAGGAGTTTTTCCTCATAGTGCAAGAACCTTTTGGGGGATGTAGGGGAAATGTCCCTGTCACAAGGGGAACCTCCAACCTCACTCCATCTCCATACCGATGGACTTCCACCCTTTTTCCTCGTTGCTCTGATGTTTCCTCTCCCTGTGGAAGATCCAGGCTGAGGGAGTTTGTCTCCGTAACCACAATCTCCTTCCGTGTGGCTTCCCTGAAACTGGAGTCTCTCCTGGAGACTCCTTGGGAAGGAGCACATCCCTGTAAGGCAGGGTTGTCTGGATCAAGGGCTCCTCCATCCCTTTAGGAATCCCTGCTGTGGGGTTCAGTTCCTCAGTAAAGGACATTTTTCCGCTAAAATCGTGACTCCCCTCCCCAGTGTCTGGAGCCCTCTCCATTTGATATCCTAATTCCGTCTCTATTTTTAGAGACCCTCAGGGCATCCATATTTCTCCTCAAATGTTCTTAATGCTTCTGAACTCCTCTCTTATCCCTCTCCATTCTTTTTTTTTTTTTTTTGTGTTAAACCACAGACAGGGTTTTTCTCCCTGCGCTCCTCTCCCGAATTCCGTGACATCGGATTCCATCAGTGAGTCGGGGAGGGAAGGGGCATCTCGGTGGGGTCAAACCAGCTCCAATCCCATATCCCTGCCTGGGTGCTCCGAGTCACAGCAGCAGGTGCCTCCCAAGGGCAGAGCAGAGGGATGCCAGGCTTCCAGGAGAAACCTGGATGCGGGAGGAGTGGCCAGGAGGCTGGTGGAGCAGCACCAGTCCCCAGCTGGCTCCTGTGCCGGGTTTGTTTGGGAGCTGCCAATCTGTCTGGTTGCTAAAGGAAGCTGGGTGTGTTGTTGGGGGGGATCTGGGAGTACAGGCTGTTCCTTCCCTTGCTTTTCCCTGCTCTGTTGCTTCCCGGTGACTTCAGCCTGTGTTCCAGTGACTCCGCAGTGGTCGGGAGGAATTTTATTTACCGGAGCCACAAATCCAGAGTCCTTCCCGCTGTTTCTTGGGAAGTCATGGCATAAACCACCGGGTTTGGTAGCCATAAAATCGTTCCCAGGCCTGTGACTGTAACATCAGGCATGTGGAGCCTGAAGCATCTGGGGAAAGAAGGTTTAGTGCAAAAATAAGCCTGAAAGAAGCAGATAAATTTCTGTAGTCAGAGCCAATAGAACCTTGCTGAAATAAAGGTAAAGGTCTAGTTAAAATAGATTAAATTTGTAGCGAAACTGTAATTCTTAAGTGTTTGTCTGGGAGAAGAAGATCTCAGTAGGTTTTTCTCGACTGGTTTATTGTATTTTATGTGGTTTATATATTGTATTTATATATTTTCCCTGTGTTTTTTTCCTTTCCCTGATATTTTAACACACATTCTTGAAATGCTGCGCCACCAAATTTCGATTTTGTAGTTCCAAGACAAAAACAGGGTTCCCAGAAAACAGCAGTGACTCTTTTTTTTTTTTTTTCTAATACCACCCTCATTTTAAATCTGCTTTTATGCCAGTTTAGTGCTTTACTTACGTCTGTCTGCCTTTGGATGCTCGAATTCATTTTCTACCATTTTCCTTGGCAGAGTGTGAAATAGGGAGTAGTGGACTGTGGGTAGATAATGTGTATAGAAAATATATGTAGATTATATTTTTATATGTATATAGTGTGTGTGTGTGTATATATAACACATATATATATTATATATATACACACTATAGGTAGTTCTGGGCTTGTCTTTGCTACCTGCAGGGTGATTCCCATGAGATCCCAGGGGAGATGGGATGTTGTTGTTCCCTTTGGATTCTTGCTGCTGTTCTGTGCTCTCCAGAAATGGCTGGAATTCCTCATTTTTACGGTGACACTGGACTTGTGCAGCTGACTGTGCCTGTGGATGTGTCTGTGACCTCCACGGGTGCCTGTGCAGGGGGACGGAGCCGAATCCTGCTTGTCCGGAGCTCCCTCTGTGCCTGAGGTGTGGGAGACTGGCCTGAGTTCAGCAGTTCTCCAGACCCTCTCCTGACCCTCCTGCCAGGTTCTCCCAGGGCTCCAACATCAGGGAGCTCAAACTGCACAGAATTGCTCCCTTCAGGTTGAGTAGGTTTTCCATTGACACGGTTCCGTCCAACGCGGGGTCGAGGAAGAGCCGGGAACGGGGCGGGAGAAGTGTCACGGTGTGCTGGGGTCACACCACAGCACAGGGGCGGGTTGGTGGGGGTGGGAAGGATGGAACAGCCTCTCCAGCAGCAGCTGGATGCTGCCCTGGCCGGGCTGTGGCACAGACGTGGCTGTGGGAGAGTCAGGGGGCGCGTGGGGAGCTCTGCCGGCCCCGCTCCCGCGGCCAGGGGAACTGAACCGAGGGGCTGAGTAACAGCCTCAGGTGTCCTGGGCTAAACTCACCCCTGCGTGTGAGTCAGGCCCTGAGTCACATGGATTGTTTGCGATTTTGGGTTGAAATGTGGTGTTTTGATGATGAGATGATCGCTCATCAGCTTTGGGGGGGTGGTGGCCACTTGTGTTAGTTCCTTGAGCGTTCCTTGATCAGAGCGGCTGAGAGCCACGGAACTTCTGGAAATATTGTTGTTCGTGGGGTGGGAGCTGCAATTGAGACTCTTAAACTGATTAGTTGGATGATCTCAGCCTTGTAATAACTCTGTGCCCCTCTTTTGCTGAGAGAATCACAGGATGGGTTGGGTTGGAAGGGACCATAAAGCTCATACAGTTCCAACCCCCCTCCCCCCATAAGAATAACTTTGATTTAAACAGATGCAGTCCTTGGTTTAATGATTCTGAAGTGCTTGGCAAGCCAGGCTTTGTAGGCAAGTGAGGCTTTGTGGCTGCTTGTACCCCACACTGGGAAGGTTAAACGGCAGCGACTGTGTCGCTGCGAAGTTTCATATGAAGCAAATACCAATTTACAAAGCAAAAGGTTATTTTTCTCCTGTGCCAGCCCCTCTGCACAAAGCCCAGGCTGACTCCTTGGGGCTCAAGCTGTGTTCTTTTGCTCCTTAGCAGAGGTTTTAGGCTGGGGAGGGGTTGATTTGCTGGTGCTGCTGGTTCGTTGGGTGGGCTGGAGCAGGGCACAGCTTGCTCTTCCAGAGCCAGGGGCTGTGGGAAGGGGTGGCTTCTGTCTGTGGGAGAGGGACAAATAAGGAGGTGACACCCTTGTGTAATGTCACTGCTTGAGTAGAGCCCTCCTGAAACTCCTGAGCGTGAAACCCCCCCGGTGCAGGGACTGCATCCAGATAAATGCCTGGTGCTCGCTGGACTGGCACATCACCTGACCGGGAGCTGCCAGGGGAGGTTTTGTTCTGCTAAGACTATAAATGACTCTCATGTGGCTTGTCTAAATGATGACTCTGACCTTGGCTCCCAGCAGATTTCACCGCCTGTGATGGAAGCATGATGGAAGCGTCGCTTTTCCCTCTTAAAATGTGGGTGAATTCCCACCTTTTGTGGGGCAGAGGGGTGGGGGTTTTTGGCTCCGTTGGGGATTTCCCACATCCTCCTTCACAGCTCTTCTGTTCGCTCCGTTTCCTTCTAAGCCCCAGTGCTCACTTATGCCAGGTAATAAATGCTTCCCCCCGGGGCTGAATTCCCAAGAGCTGCACATAATGAGCGTGGTTGGAATGCTGTTTAGGGAAACCTTGTCACGGGAGGCCATGTTCCTTTATCACCTGTGATGATCGCGGGCTGTCTCCGGTGGAGATGTGCCGGTTAATTTTAAGAAGGTGCCTGGAACTGTGTGCACAGATCGATACCTCAGCCTTTGGGACTGAGGATCAGGAAAGGAAGAGGAGATTAAAGGAGGCTGGGGAAGAAGGGACAGGGCAGTGATGGCTGTGAGCACCGTGGAAGGCTGTAAGATGGAACGGGGCGCAGGCCGGGGAACCTCAGACTTTGTCGCTGGGAAAGGCCGTGGCACTGCACCTCTGCTCCTGTCTCGGGTCAAAATTAGTGGAGCACAGAAAGATCTTTGTGTTTGTGTCTTTCCTGGACAGGGCCAGAAACCTGATCTTTGAATTTATGGGCAATTAAAGGCGTTGTCGTAGCTTTGGCCCTGAGTCGGCGCGTGAAAAATGAGCCGGGGAAGGGAATTACGGCCTCCGGAGCCGTGTTTGACCTCTCGGGTTTTGTTTTCAACTCTGCCCGGTGAACTGGAAAACAACGTGATCGATTTGACTCCAGCAAGGAGGAGACGGAGGAAAAGCTGGAAAGAAAGGAAGGATCCAGGTAGCTCAGGTGTAACAGGAAGGTTTCTGCACGTGACAGGGGACCTGCAGCGTTGATTAAATCGAGGAATGCTGAAAGAGTGGAATTCTCAAAATGTCGTAGAGCTGCCACAGTGGGAGGCTACAAAAACCAAGCACTTAACTTTTTTTCTTTAGTATTTAGAATATTATAAATAGATATTTAGGGGGAGATGGAACTGGATGATCTTTAAGGTCCCTTCCGGCCCAAACCGTTCTGTAATTCTGTGATTTATTTTCTATTTCAGTTTTGCAGATTCCAGCCAGAAGTCCGAGAGTAGAACCTCAGTCATGGGAAGGAAACCTCCTTGGGGTAGGATGGTTGATGTCCTGTTCAATCCCTGTGTAGAAACGGGAAGCTGTAGGTTACAAATGTGAATGAGGAGTGGAAGAGCCTGAGAAATAAAGTCCAGCCTCTAAAGAAAATCACTGGAGGCTGTTTGCTTTAAATCCCAGCGAAAGTGTTACACTCCGGGGCTTGGAATGAGCAACAAAGTGACAGGGAGGAAAAGAGGGAGTTAAGGATAAAATAAGCTTTGAGTATTTCTTGCACCGAATCCTCGGTGCTCAGGGCTGCAGCGAAAGACAATTCTAGCCAAGGAAAAAAAACCCTGAAATGCCTCAATTTCGGGCTAGAAATGCCATAGTTTAGTTCCTTCCTTTGGTGGCTGCTCTGGTGTCAGTTCAGGGCTTTTTTTTTTTTTTTTTGCTGGGAAGTTTGTAAATGGGAGCAGGAGGTGTGGAAGCTCCCGGGGAGGAGCAGGGAGGCAAAAACGGGCCGTGTTTGCAGTCCCAGCATCAGCCCCGTCAGAACCATCCATTCCAGGGCATCTTCCTGAGACCCAGGGGAAATACTGCCACGAGGTGAAAAAGGAGGGAAGGGTTTGGTCAGTCCTGTTCTCTCTGCAGCTGTGGGAAGTCCTGCTGTCCCATCCCGCTGTCCCTCGCAGAGGTGATCCTGGAGACTACAGCTGGGTGTGTGTGTGTGCACTGCATTAATCCAAACCCTGCGCTGGGAGAAGCCACTAAATGACAAGAGAGGCCCGAGGAACGTGGAATAATGCTTTTTCAGGCAGCTGGGAGGCCAAAGATTTAAAGAAAACCCAACATTTTTTGGAGAACACTTCTCATCTGACCCTTTTTCCGCTCGAGGCCTTGAAGCAGTAAATCGCTGGTGGGCTGAATAGCTTTAGTAAATGTGGTTTTGTGGGTTGTTTTTTGTTCCCAGGTATATTTGGGGGAGGCCAGTGTTGTTGAAGTACGTTGGCTTGGCGGTTTTTTTGCATCAAAAATTTGCACAGCTCTTCCCAGAGCAGGAGTTCAGCCTTTGCAGGTGGAGCTGTTGATGAACCACTGTCTTCCTAAGGAAACTTGGAAACTTGATATGTTTTGTAGGAGCAGCTCAGTTTCCCTGTGCTTACTCCAAAATAGAGTTCCTAGAATGAGGAATGCTGAGGTTATAATGGAGTCATGGAATGGTTTGGGGTGGGAAGGACCTTAAAACCCACCTCATTCCAACCCCTGCCATGGACAGGGACGCCTTCCATGAGATCAGGTTGCTCCAGGATTGATCAGAAATTGTTATTCTCCAAGCTGATTAAATTGGCACCTTGATTTATGATGCTTCTCCCTAATTATGGAGAGAGAGAGTTTGTGCTGCAGAGAGAACCTTTAATTGTGGAGGGTTGTTTAATTTAGCACAGTATTATTATTGGAAAATGTACATTTATAGTTATATAAATCCATATTGAAATATCTCTTAGTTTTATTACAGTAGAAATGTGCACAGATGTCTGGGATGAAGCAGCTGGTAAAGGAGAGCCGAGGATTTCGTGTGACTTTCCAGAAGATTCTGTGGCCAACAGAGCAGTTCCCTGCAGGGAGTGACACTGGCAGGGACTTTTCTGGGGGCTGGGTGACCTTATCCAGCTTGTGTCTGAGGTGAAAGGCTTTCCTGCAAATGTAACACTGGGATAAGCAGGGATGGGGGAGAGCCTGGAACTGACATTCCAAACGGCTCACCAGAGGGCTGGGGTGCTTTGGGGGGTGTTTTCCAGCTTTTCCAAGGTAGTACCATGTCATCCCAGGTTTGTAGCTGGACTCCTCATCCCTGGAAGTGTCCAAGGACGGGTTGGACAGGGCTTGGAGCAACCTGGGCTAGTGGAAGGTGTCCCTGCCCATGGCAGGAGGTGGCACTGGATGGGCTTTAAGGTCCCTTCCCACTCAAACCATTCCAGGATTCTCTGAATGTGCTGAAATTAAAACCACTTGTCAATAAACTTGGGGATAAACTTGTCAATAAACTTGTCAATAAACTTCCTGCGATCTGGGGACCATCTGACCTTTTTCCCCAGCTCTGTTGTGCCCTTATTAAATGTCGAGGCAGAGTTCCCACCGGCTCCAGTGGGAGCTTCTCCAAGTCCTGGATCGTGAGCCGTGATGAGAGGGTGATCCCACAGTGAATGCCCAGCTGTGGGGAGGTGACTGAGGGTGTCTTGCCTGGCATTGCTGAAAACTTGTCTGAACAGATGGAGGCAGCCCCAGGAATTGGTCAGACCTGAGTCACTCGGTGTCCTTTCTCCCCAGGATGCATCAGCTCCCAGAGCAGGGCTGGCACCTGCACCCGCCTGCAGAGACCTGCCTGGAGCAGGGAAAACCACGGAATTTAAATACACAGGGCAGCAGGTAACAGCCCAACCAACCCCTTGTTCTTCCCAGAGTCTCCTGCACTTTGCACTCTTTGCACTCTCCCTGCAGCTTCCCAGGGGGAAGAGCATCAGGAAATCCAATCCTCCGACTATTTGGTCCTCTGATGGAGACAAGTTCTCCACACAGCAGCAGTGGGTGCACTTATGTGCAGAATATATAACTAACAACCATAATTCTGGAGGTTCTTTACTTTTGGTCAGCTTCCCAGCCTTAATATTCCCCTAATTTTTAGCCTTTTCCTGTGTGAAGTGGAAAGCTGCAGCGCTCCGACCTTGCTTTAAATTGCACTGTTGGAACTCCAGGTATTTATTTTTTTTTTCTCCTGGCAGAACCTTAAATAGGCAGCCAGCTGCATTTTTCATGAGTGTCAGAAAGAGGAGGAAAAGTCAGTTGAAAAATTAGTCCCTTCCAAGGAACTGCTGAACCACCCGATGGCAAATTTCATTCCGAAAGTGTTCAAAAATCAGAGTCTGAGGGTGCCTAGAGGTGGGAGTTGGGAAGCTTCGCTTCTTGTTTACTCCTCAGAGGTGAAGTGATCGATGTTTCACCGTGAAGTTATGTGAGAAAAGCCAGGGAATGGACTGTTCCCATAAAAATGACTCAAGGACCAATTTAGGGAAACAGCTTCCAGCAGTTCGTGCCGGTATCTGTTCCCAGTGGTTTCCTTCCAGCTCCCCCAAAGCCTGCTGACTCAGGTTTGGGGTTCTCTCCAGGACTCCAGTGTTTCTGGAGGTGGGGAAATGGGCTTGGATCCTTCTCAGTATGGGCTGAGATGGCTTTTATTGTTTGCAGATTGCACTGATCTGTTCGATGTGGGGGTTTTTTTTGGTTCAAAAAAAACCCCAACCTGTGACACTCTGGGCCGTAATTTCCATCATTTCAGTTTTCATTAATTGAAGCGCTTTCTGTAAAATAAATTGCTGCAGTTTTTCTCCTCTTCGTTGGCGTTGAATCCTCTCCAGTCCTTCTGCTGTTACTGGGTGAGATTCCAAGAGCTGATAACAAAATCCTCGCCGTGCTCAAGTAATTTAGAAAAGAGTTGATTCTCCTGGAGATCCTTGTGTGCATGAGGTTTTATTACTTGTGTGTGCTTTTAGCAAGGACGCCGAGGCTGATACTTGGCAAGGAGGGCACGTATTATTTTTGTTTAATTGTTTATTTTTGGACTCTGAGAAGCCACTTGGCCAAGTTCGGGCCTGAGAAGCCACAAGGAGATGGTGAAGCGTCCCTTTATTTCACGCCCTGTGTGCTCCAAGGTGGGGAATTGCTGGGAAGGTGACAAGTTGGTGGGGCTGGGGGACACTGGCTGTGACTGTTGGGAGATTTGCTCTTTGCTGGGTTGCTTTGGGAAGTCAGGACGTGGAGAAGTGACAGTGGCAGGACAAGAGGAAACGGCCTCGAGTTGTGCCAGGGAAGATTCAGGTTGGAAAATTGGGAAAATTCCTTCCTGGAAAGGGCTGTCAGACATTGGAAGGGGCTGCCCAGGGCAGGGGGGGAGTCCCCATTCCTGGGGGGATTTCCAAGCCCTGTGGATGTGGCACTTGGGGACAGGGGGCAGTGGTGGCCTTGGCAGTGCTGGGGGATGGTTGGACTCGATCTCAGAGTGCTTTTCCAACCTAAACAATTCCATGATTCCATGGAGACTGAAGGTCTCTGCTTGGAAAGGAACAGCTCCACAATGCAGTTGGTGTCCTGGTCTGGAGAGAGGGGCAGGATTTGGAAGGAGGTCGGGCCATGCCAGGGTGTTCCTGTCAGCAAGGGCTGGAATATCAGCTTTTCCTGGCCCTTCCCTCTTTCCTCTGGGGGCTTCTGTCCATCTGTTTTCCTCATTAGTACCCGTGGTCTTCTGGAAAGGTCCAACAAGCTCGACTAGTGCTCTGGTGGATTTTAGGCTTGAGTGGCTAAAACCTTAGTTCAAGCTTAAATAGAGGAGTCAGGGTTTGGGTTTGTTCCAGCCTTGCCATAATCCCCAATCCCAACATCAGTGGGAATTTTAGCTGGTGGGGAAAAGACACTGGAGAGGAGGATAACCAAGCAATAGAGTAAACACTGGCAGAAGTGCTGAATCCCAGAGTACCCTGAATCCCAGAGTATCCTGATTTTTGTTGTCTGACTTTGTCACGCGCCCAAATAACGCCGGGACGAGCACGGGACAGGCAGAACAACTCCGGCTGCACCAAAGGATTGAGGGAGGGGAATTCCCTTGAGCCACTGTTGCATCTCGCTGTGGAACCTCCCCTGTGTTCCTGGGGTTCACAACTCCCAATAAATCCACGGGATCTGCTCCTTCTGGACGTTATTTTGAATTTCTTCGTTTGAGGTTCGCGAACCGAAGGCCGGATGATGCACCCACAGTTCTCCCCTCTCTGTTTGCTTTGTCCAACAATAAGGGCTTTTCCTCAGCCCTTCTTGCATAGTTTGATCCGTGGGGTTCATCCCTAGCCACGGTTTTGGGGGATGTTGTGGCAAATGGGATTCTGAGGGGCACTGGGAAGTAACTAATGCTTTTGAAAGCCTCCCTCATGCAGGAATGAAGGCAAAGGAGCACCTTGGCAGTGTGGCACAACCCCAATCCCAGAGGGTTCCAGGCTCGAGGGCTGTGCTGGTGATTTTGTAGGATCTGAGGACTGTGCATACAACATCTGTGTCTACATTCTGATGAGTTATCACAGGTGGGGAGTGAAATCTTTCCCCTGCCCCTTTTAAAGCTCATGGAGGATCATCTGGGGCTTCCCAAAAAGCAAGGCTGATACCACTGCAGGTCAGGCTTTGCTGCTTCTCGGTTTGCCTTTGGGAAAAGTGCTGGATTATGGACATTTCAGGCTGGGAAAGAGCAATACAATGTCTTTGATGCTTTCTCAGAGTTAGGAATGGAGCTTCATCCTGTGGTACTGAGGGAAGAGTCCGTACAAACATAAGAACTGGAGGTCCAGGAGGAATTCCAGAGAGCACGAAGGAGAAGATAATGAAGTGAAGGTAAAAGTAATTTGTGTTTTAGTAGGGAGAAAAGTGATATTTGGCTTTACTGTCCTGGAAGTGACCACTGGATGGTGCCTGTGGAAAGCTCTGACCTCAAGGAGTCCTGCTCTCAAAATTCCTGGAGAAAGGATCCACCTTGGCTTTGCTCACTGGGAAGAGATCGTCGAGTTCCAACCCCTCAAAAAGAACAAATTAGGGTTTGGGGGAGTTTCTCTGTCCAGCTTTGCTCATCACACCTACATTGAAATTACAGGAATATTTTCCAAACAATTTATGGGCAGTGATCAGGGAAGAAACTTGGAGAACCTCTTCCTCACAGACTCTTGTGCCCAGCTCTCCATGTTTGATATCCAGGTTGTTTTATTCTCCCCAGAACAAGGAATAATTCATCCTGCACCTTTGCCTCGATACGATGTCGTTGTACTTTATTTTTCCTTTATTATAAAATCAGGGAGGCTGTGTTTGACTCAACAAACAGGGTTTAATTTTGGTTCTGCTGGGGCTCATCCGTCACCTCCACGTGGATAAAAGTGACGGAGAACTCGGAGAACTCGCTGGAGATGGACACAGAGGAAACACTTCCCTCAACAAAACACTTTTGGGGTTTTTTCCCCCCTCCTTTTTTCCTCCTTTTTTTTTTTTTTTGAGTCAACATCCCCTGCAATAATCCAGGCTTTAAGTTGGTTTAAATTGGGTTATTCACTGCTAATGTTATGCAAGATTCCTGATTAGTGGTGTGGAGTCGGGAGTTGTGAGACTACTCGGAGCGGGGATGGAATTAACGTCGCCGTGGCAACCATTGTAATTAAAATGGGCTTCCTTGGGAAGCGGGGCCGGGTGTGCCAGGGCTGCATCCATTCATCCCTGCCCTGGGAAGGGGTTATGTAAAATCCAGGGCTGGGCACTCGGGGTGAATCCTTTGTGAGCCGAGCCTTGCCTTGGAAAAGCAGGACCCGTTGGCTCCCTTGGATTCATCCCTTAAGTGTTCCTTCCCGTAATATTCCAGCTCTCCTGTCCAGGTGCTGTTGGAGTGCAGAGCTCAGTGTGAACCAAACACGGTGGTGAGGATGCACAGCCACCTCTGCTCTGACCTCGTGGTTCCTTTGGGTTGTACATTGAACCAATTCCTACAGTTCCGGCTCATTATCCCAGTTCTGGCTGGTGGAAAAGCTCCGGATGAACAGTGTGGCTCTGGGCTGTTGTTTTGATGAGTTTGGATGTGGCTTCTCTGGATGTTTGTATGGCTGGAGGAGCAGAGGGGCAGCACAGGGAGCTGGAGCAACTCGGAATCCCAGAATCCCTGAGGCTGGAAAAGCCCTCCCAGCCCATGGATCCACGCCGTGCCCCATCCCCACCTTGTCCCCCAGCCCAGAGCACTGAGTGCCACACCAGGCCTTCCTGGGACACCTCCAGGGCTGGGCACTCCAAACCTCCCTGGGCAGCCCCTGCCAAGGCCTCACCACCCTTTCCAGCAATAAATTCCTCCTCAGCCCCAACCTGACCCTCCCCTGGCCCAGCCTGAGGCTGTTCCCTCTTGTCCTGTCACTGTGAAATCCTTTGAACACAGGCTGAGAGACCTCGAACATCCCTTCCACCCCAAACCATTCCATGATTCTATAATGATTCTGTGATTCACAGAGGAGTAATGGTGGAGAAATCCCTAAATGTCAAAGCTGGAGGAAAAACTCATCATATGAATTTTCATGAAAACCTTGGAGTGTCAGAGCTGTTCTCATGCCATGGGGCACTTTCTAAACCCGAAGTAATTTTTCCTATTATTTTCAATTTAACCCATTGTTTCTTGGCATCTTGTGTTACTTTTGAGTGAAGGGTGACTCAGAGGTTTCTCTTCGTGCTTTCTGCAGTTCTGTGTTTGATTGTTCCTTCTTCCCTCTTGTAAGGACACTGCTGTTCCTCGCTGGCCATTCCTCGGTGACCTTACAAATGTTCTTCCTTTTGTGGAGCAGCTGCTTTGCTGCTCTGCCCCAAACAGATGATTTCCAAACAGATGAATTGTGTCCTGGTCAACATCTGGAGGGAAGGGAGCAAGGGAAGGAAAACAGAGGGAGAAAGAGAGGATTTTTTTTTTAATGAGTGGCTGCTCTTCACCCTTCGCTGTCTCAGGGCTGGTGGTTTGTGCTGCTCTGATTTTATACTGGTCAGGTGGAATGAGGAGGTTTTTGGGATCCTTTCTGCTGTTTCAGGCCACACAAAATCATGGAATGGTTTGGGTGGGAAGGGACCTTAAAGCCATCCAGCCCCACCCCTGCTATGGGTAGGGACACCTTCCACCAGCCCAGGTTGCTCCAAGCCCCGTCCAACCTGCCCTTGGACACTTCCAGGGATCCAGGGGCAGCCACAGCTTCTCTGGGAAATCCATTCCAACCCCTCCCCACCCTCCCAGGGAAGAATTCCTTCCCAATATCCCATCTAAATTCACCTCCTTACAGCTGAAGGCCATCTGAAGAGGATGTTTGCAGGGGCTCTGCAGGGATGGGCCCATCAAGTGCTGGCTCACGTGCTTCCCTTGGATGGAAAGGATTCTGTACATCCCTCATTCCCTGATGGATGTAAAGATGCCATAAGGACACGGCAGCAAACCCTCCATCCCCGGGAAGTGCCCCCCACACACAGTATTTGGTAAACACCTTTCCCACAGACTGGAGCCCAGAATGTTTAAGCTGAACACAGTCCAAATTGATACAGAGTAGGAGTGAAAAGAAAGGGAGAGGAAAAAGAAAAACAAAAAGCCCTAAACTGGTTTAAAGCCTCGTTTGAAAATCTCCTGTTCCATCCCCGTCGCTCGGGAGGGAGAGCAGAAGTCCAGGAGAACCATCTGTGCGGGGAAGGCTCTTCCCAGAGTCGTTGCTGGGGTGTGTGGTGAGTTGATTGCATTGGTTGGGAAGAGGGAGGTTGGGATGGGCCTCTGGGGAGCCTTCAGCAGCCAGAAGGGTTTTGAACAGAATAGTAATAAAGGAACGAGGGCTGGTTTGTAAATGGACGTGTTTGTTTGATGGAATCACGGGATGGTTCGGGCCGGAAGGCACCTCAAACATCATCTCATTCCAACCCCCTGCCATGGGCAGGGGTGCCACCCGCCGTGCCAGGCTTTGTCACCCATCCCAAGAGCAGTGTCACACGTCAGGGGGTGCCAAGAGAGCTCGGTTTTGGGGGGAGTTGGGGTTGAATTAGAGCAGAGTTTTGTTCCTGGCGTTCCTCACGGCAGGCGCTGTGCTCTTCCCGTGCCACCGTGGATTTTGGAATACCTGAGCGGCCACTGGCCAACAAATTCTGCTGCAAACCAGCGTGAGGTCGTGTGGGAAGCCCTGGTGTGGCTGAGTGGCACTGGGGGTGGGCAGGAAGCCTTCAGCAGGGAGCTGGAGACACGGGAAGGCAAGAAGCATGTGGAATGTGTGCTGGGGAAGGATCTCGAGCGGTAAGTGCGTCCTTCACCCCGTGCTGACAAAGAGGAGCGGGGGCCAAAGGGCTCTTTGAAATGGAAACAAAGCCTGAAGCTCCAGTCTCGGAAGGTTCTGTGTCTGCTCACCAGGTTTGGAAAACTGTTTCTGTGGTTACGGAACAAACAGGATCAGACAAAGGCAGGACACGTAAGGGAGCCCGGGAGGGAGGTCGGGGTGAGCCTGGGGGGAGGCTGCTGACTGCAGATTAGGACTTGCACAGGGGTTTGGAGACCTCCAGGTCCCTTCAGATGGTCAGATAGAGCAGTGCTGGGAGCAGGAGTTGTTTTCTGATACCGAGGGGAAAAAAGAAGCCAACTGGAGCTGGTTGGTGTTTGTCTCTGTGAAGGAGCTGCTTGGGATCGCTCATCCTTCGTCACCAGCAGAAGGGCTGAGGTGTCAGTTCCTGACAGGAGGAGGCTTGGAGGAAAAAACCACTGGAGTTTCTGCTTTCCTGGCTCATTTCTGAGCCTCGAAGGCAGCGCTGAAGGCCTTGGGTTGGCTTGTGAAAGGCTGTGCAGTAGAGCTGGGGCTGGGCTGGGCTTCCCCACGCTCCAAGTTTGGAGGTGGCAGCACCAATGCTCACCCAGATGAGAAAGAGATGGCAACTCTGATTGTTCAGGATGGATCCTGAATCCATTCCTCAGGAGGGAAGCCTTCCACAGTCAGAAAAGTGCTACGTGGCCCTTCTTTCAGTCCTTAAAGGAGCCTTCTTGGAAAGGTGGAGCAGACTTTTGGTAGGGCCTCTGGGGGTAGGACAAGGGGGAATGGCTTCCCAGTGCCAGAGGGCAGGGAGAGATGGGATATTGGGAAGGAATTGCTGGCTGGGAGGGTGGGCAGGCCCTGGCCCAGGTTGCCCAGAGAAGCTGTGGCTGGCCCTGGATCCCTGGAAGTGTCCAAGGCCAGGTTGGACGGGGCTTGGAGCCACCTGGGCTGGTGGAAGGTGTCCCTGCCCATGGCAGGGGTGGCACTGGATGGGCTTTAAGGTCCCTTCCAACCAAAGCATTCCATGATTCTCTGATCCACTAACCTCTGGGGCAGGAAGAACTGTTCAGAAACAGGGAAATGAGGAAGAGAGGCAGAGAACTCCTGGTGTGACCCTCAGAACTTGGCTGGCCTGTGGTTTTCAGGTGACCTTGGGCACCTTGTCCCCACTGTGCCTGTCCCTTCCCCCTGGTGACAGCTGGGCAGGGGTTGTGCCCTGCTCTTTGAAGACCCTTTGCAACCACAGGCAGATGAAAGGATGACCCACCTGATGCTCCAGGAGAGCTTTTTGTGTGGCATCTCCCCGTAACTCCGTGTGCCTTCCCAGCTCAGTCTCCCTGAATTATTCCCTGCTCCAGATTCCTTCCTGCCTGTCCTTTCTGTGCCTGGACACCGGCCAGCAATCCCACACCCATTCTCTTCCCCCATCCCCTCTGAATCCCGCTCCAGTGCGATCCTCAGGATTTGTTTCCTCATCCAAAGGGTTCAAGGGAAGGGTGAAAGTGTCCTCAGAGGGTAGGAAGGAGCATTTGGGTGTGGAGGGAGTTTTCTCCCAGCTGTGCTCACGCTGTTCCAGGATATCTTTTGAGCTTTTTAAAAGGGAACAGCCCCCGGATGAAAAAAGGGGTTAGGTAGTTTTAAACCAGTAATTAAAAATAAAATAAAAAAAAAAAAAATTGGTGATGACTCAAACATTTCTAAAAAACGTCTGGCATAAAACTCCAGCTCTGAAGTTCTGAAATGTGTGGCTTATAAATGTCACTTTTGTGGGAGTCTCTACAAGTGGAGTCGGTTTCTTTGAGGCAGGGCAGAGCCTCTGAACTCCACTGAGCAGCACCCTGCTCTGCAGCACTGCCTGAAGAACCATTTTGGGGTTTGGGGGATGGTTACAGGGAAGTGGATTTTGGGTTAGGAAAAGAGTTTATCTGGTCACCGCAGCGGAAAAGCTCTTGGGTAACTCCCAAGTGCCAAGAACTTTCTGTGCTCGGCTCTTCCTTTTTTTCCATGACTTTTTATTTTTAATATAAATAAGTTTTCTGGTTCCTCCACGGCAGAGGCAGCGAAGTGACCCCGGGTGAGTCACGGGGCTGCCTGGACACGTCCAGCACCTTCACTCCGTGTTTTTCGGGGCACCACGGCCACAGCACATTGTTTGTTGTCTCATCTGACTCCAGAGAGACAAGTGAACTGCTGAGACCGGCTCTGAAACACGAAAAGAGCTGCTGCTTTGGTCAAGTCACAGGAAAAGTCTGATAGAAGTGTGGTTCAGATCCGAAGTTCGGATTAATGCCCCGGCTGATTCATCCCGGGATTTTTGGACGGGGTTTTTGCATCCTCTCCCTCAAGTCACCCAGCAAAGCTTGAGTAGGTGTGTAGGGACCTGCAAAGCTTCCTGGCCAAAGCCCAGCCCAGACAATGGGCTCGTTGTGCTGCGGGGACTCTGAGCTGCTTTTTCTCTTGTTTATTTGTTCTTTGTTTCCTGCTCTTTGTGGTTTGTCCGAGGGAACGGGGAATTAGGGCTGGGGCTGTTGATTAAAGGGGAGCTTTAGGCTCCTTGAGCTGCAGGGAGGGAGCTCTGCTCTAACAGCCTCCAGCAAGTGGAATTCAGGGGCTCCCCAAACAAATTAAAAAAAGAAGACCAACAGAACCCTTGAAAATATCTGGAAATTTGTCCTTGCTCCAGCAGCTGAAAGGTGTTGTGGATTCTATTAATCATGGAATTGTGGAATGGTTTGGGTTGGAAGGGACCTTAAAGCCCATCTTGTTCCAACCCTGACACCTTCCACTAGCCCAGGTTGCTCCAAGCCCCATCCAACCTGCCCTTGGACACTTCCAGGGATCCAGGGGCAGCCACAGCTCCTCTGGGCAGCCTGTGCCAGGGCCTCCCCACCCTCCCAGCCAGGAATTCCTTCCTAATACTTCATAAATCAAACGACTTGGTCTTTGAGATCAGGTGAATTCTGCTCTTTTGGTGGTTTCTCTGGACTTTCTTAACTGGGTTTGGGGAGAAGCTGGGTCCTTTTTGGTCTGTTTTCTTATTTTTTTTGTTAATGTTTGTGGTCATGACAAGACCTGTATTTCCCTGCTAGAGAAGCTTTGCCTTTCTTTGTGCAGGGTTTACCCACATGACTGCCCTGAACTGTCCCCCCCTCTCCCTCTCTGGAGGTCCCAGGAAAGGTTGGGTGTCTTGGACCCTCTGACTCCCAGCCCAGGATGTTAAATTGCCATTATCTGTATTTTATGTTAACTCAGGGAGCTGCTGAAGTGCTGGCAAGTGTTTCCTCTCTGCCAAGTCTCCTGTGGAAATGGTGACCAGGGGCAGAAAGGGGTCTGTGATAACCACTGTCCTCTGTCAGGGAGATCCTTCTTCCCTCTGCAAGATGGGCAAGGCTTGAGTCATCCCAACCCCTTCCCGCTGCCTGAAGGAGATTTCACTTCTACTCTGGGATTCTACACCCTTGTCACAGAACCCCTGAGGCTGGAAAAGCCCTCCCAGCCCATGGATCCCCTCTGGGCCCCATCCCCACCTTGTCCCCCAGCCCAGAGCACTGAGTGCCACGGCCAGGCCTTCCTGGGACACCTCCAGGGCTGGGCACTCCAAACCTCCCTGGGCAGCCCCTGCCAAGGCCTCACCACCCTTTCCAGCAACAAATTCCTCCTGGTGTCCAACCTGACCCTCCCCTGGCCCAGCTTGGGGCCATTGCTTTGTTGCTCCTTGATTTTTCCAGGTATCCTTGCAGAAAATGTCGGAGGGTTGGTGGGGAGGATGCAGGTTCCGGGATGAGCGGAATGGGTTCATAGAGGATCTGTTGGATGCAGAGCCAAGTCCTACACAGTCAGGAGAAGAGGAGGAAGAGGAGCCTTTCCCTTCTGGTGCCACAGAGCTGCTGGATTGGCTCAAGCAGCCTCACAACTTCCCCCCTCCTCAGGATTTCCTGGTATCCCTGAAGTCATCGGACACCGGTTTTTGTGGTTCCTCGCTGTGTCCTCATTGCCAGAGAGTTCAAAAACCAACTTTGATGAAATCAGAGTGGCAGGTCTTGGACAAATCTGGCTCTGAGTTGTGTCAGAAAGAATGAGAAAAGCCTTGTAGGTGAATGGCAGTTTTGGAGCTCTGGATGTTCCTTTTCCCGCAGCTCCGGCCTCGTCTCATCTGGGAAGTTCAGCCTTGGCTCAGTGCTCAGGTGGCTTTTTAATGCATGTAAAGGTCTTGTGCTGTCCAACCTCCCTGTCTTTACCCCGTTCCTGGGACGTTGTGGAACAGAGGAAAAGAAATGTGACGGAATCTCTTCCAGAAACAAATAAAATGGAGAGAACAAGAGCAAAAAACCACTTTAAAGGGGTTAAATAACCTTTTGGGCGTGTTTTAACACTTCAGAGTGAAACTTGAGATGAGTCACTGAACACTTTGCCCCCATTTGTCTTGAACTGTCACTGACTTTATCCCTTTTCTCTGTTTTGAACATGTAAAACGGGTTTATGTTATCAATTATCCACACCCGCTGGAATGCCAGCCCCTTTCCTGGTGCCCAGCAGAGACCTGCCCACACCCTGCTGTGTCAGACAGAGTAAAAGTTCAGATTTTAGCTTGTTTTTGAGTGCCACAAAGGTTTTCATCATCATTTCACTGTGCTTGTATTTGGGGATTTATTGTCTGTGACATTGGGACACGGGGGCTGCTTTAATATAAACACCGAGTGTCTGATGGTTGGGTCTTAAAATAACTTCCAGCTGATTTAAGGCAGAGTCAGTGACCTAAATGTACCTGGTTTTGCTTGGGAACACTCCAGGTGAGGACTGGAGGTGCAGAGCTTTGCCTGCTTCGGGGTCCTGACTTGCCTGGGGACTTGGAAGAACGGGATTGAGATGTGGAAACCCAAAGGTCTGGGTTGTTTCCACTGCTTTAAACTGCATTGGTTCAATGAGCTGCTCCAGCCCAGGTAGAAGGATTTATTTATCTTATCTATATTTATGTTATTTATATTGTTCATGTTTATTTATGTTATTTGTATTATTTATATTTATTTGCACCCTCGTGCTGAAATCCATTTCTCTTGGGAATGTAAGATACCTCCCACTAGCCCAGGTTGCTCCAACCTGCCCTTGGACACTTCCAGGGATCCAGGGGCAGCCACAGCTTCTCTGGGCAACCTGGGCCTCCCTCCCCACCCTCCCAGCCAGCAATTCCTTCCCAATATCCCACCTAACCCTGCCCTCTGGCACTGGGAAGCCATTCCCTGTGTCCTGCCCCTCCAGCCCTTGCCCCCAGTCCCTCTCCAGCTCTCCTGGAGCCCCCAAGTGCTGGACAGTTTTCTGATCCAATGTCATCAGGAATCATCTGAATTCCTCCAGGTGATTGTTTTCACTTTGTTTTCACCTTAATTCAAAAATCTGCTCGACTTTATGTTTGTATTTGCAGCAGGGTAGAAGTTCTGAAGTGTGTCTGCGGGGTGGGGTTGAAGTAGTTGGGTAAAGAATTCCTGAATAAGTGACTTAATGCTGATATTTCTGTTCTATCCCTGCCCCTTCCATCCATAATTTTCGTGTCTGAAGTGTTTTCAGGGCAATAGTTTTGCTCAGGGGTCAGTGGAGCTCTAAGGAAAACGTGGATCCAAGGGTGGACTCTCCACGTGGCCTCCTGACATTCCCCTCCCTTGGGTTTTTTTATTCCCTCTCCGCATCCTTTTTTAAAGAAATCTCCCTCCCTGCTCAACAGTTCACGTGGGGTTGGGTTTTTCCTGCCTCTTGATTCCTGTCCAACGTATGGCAAATCTGAAACAAGTGACTGTCCTGGGAATTCTGCATCCTCGGGAGCCGTGTCCTCGTTTTCCCCCGGTGAACCCACAGCAACACAAGAGGGGATTTTGCTTTTTAGTTCCTTTTTCCCCCCCACTGGCCTGTTCAGTCTTTAGCCTTGTCAGGATGGGCCACAAAAGTGCCCCAGAGACCACCTGGCTTGGAAAATGGGACTTTGCACAACTCCAGAGGTTCCAAGTGGAAGTTCCACAGGCTCAAACCACGCTCTGGGTGTGATTTAAAGATCCTCCACACTGAAAATAACCCGTGTTTTTATAATCCCACCAGTCATTCTCCATCTAATTTTGTTCTCCTCTGTTCATCCGTGGATTTCTAAAGCTTCTTCTTGGATTCATTTGCAAATATGGGTTGTCACCATCCATCACTCCCAGAGCTTGGCTCTGCTTGGGCCACGTATCCGAGGCAGGGACATCTTTCCTTTTCCTAAGTGACTTGTAGGGGAAGGCAAACTGGACATAAATAATTTTCCAATTAGGAAAGGAGCCTGCCCGTGTGTCACAGGGGCTTTGGGGCGTGATAAATCCTCCTGCTCCTTGACACTTGCAGCCAATTAAGAAAATAATCCATAAATAATCCATAAAAACGTGGCTGCCAAAGGATTTTTTTTTTTTTTGCTCAGTAGAATCTTTTTAGGGTTCAAAAATGTGGCTAAACAATAATCCTGGTGTTCTGTTATTGGGAACTGGGGGGACTCCATCTTCGTGTGCAGCTGTAACTGCCTTCAGGGTAATTAAAATCTTGTTAAAAAAACGAGGAGGAGCAGAGGGAATATTTTATTTGGAGCTGGGACAGCCCAGAGCCTTTGGGATGCTACAGGAGATGTGATATCACCCCAACTTCACATCCTCCTTTATTTAGTGTACATTTTTTCTCCTTTGCAGTGTCAAAAGCCTGGGAATGGAATTACTGTGCAAAGCAGGGGTGTCTGGAAACACCCACGTGATGGTTTCCCAAAGAAATCTGTGCTCCTCAGGAAAGGGAAAGAGGTTTTTCCAGAGCCAGCTGAGGGCTGAAGTCATTGAGGCTGGGGAGTGGGGGGTGTTGCTTAAGATGGGCACAGATAAGATGGATATTGAGAAGGAATTCCTGGCTGGGAGGGTGGGGAAGCCCTGGCACAGGTTGCCCAGAGAAGCTGTGGCTGCCCCTGGATCCCTGGAAGTGTCCAAGGGCAGACAGTGGAAGGTGTCCCTGCCCAAGGGGGGTGGGACTGGATGAGCTTTAAGGTCCCTTTTCACCCAAACCTCTCCAGTTTTCCCTCTGGCCTGACCCTTCCCATGAGTGTTGGGAACAGTCTCCTAAAGCCACAATTAACCCCCCCAAAATGTCCCATCCCAACCTGCCCCTGAGGTGTTTGTGGTGCTGCCAGGAGGGGGTGAAATCCATGGAGAATGAACTTCCAGCAGGCTGGCTCTGCTTTGGGGAGGAGCAGAATTTCAGGGGGTTCTGTTGCTCTGCTGCTCCTGTATTTTTGGAGGATGAAACCCCCGGAGAACAAAGCCGTGCCCTGGATTTCGGGTCTCTTTGAGCCTGGAGATTGCTTTTCCTTTCTTCTTTCACCATCTGATGACTTGGCAAAACGTTGCAGTCCTGAAATGTCAAACTTTGACAAACCTGAAGGGAAAAGGGAGGAAAAACCCCCCTCCAGCCTCTCATGTGAGCAGATTTTTGTGCTTGCACCAGCACGGAGAGGAGCAGATCTTCTCTGCAGGTATCTCAGCTTCGTCTCTGACTACTTTCTGGCAGCTCCTGACTTCAGAAAAACACTGTTATGGGGTTTTCAGCTTTGTTCCAGCAGCTTTGGGCTCGGCTCTGGTGCCTCCATCAGCATTTCCCACGTGAACCCCGCTCGGGGAGCCGGAGTGTGCCAGAAACGTTCCCTCCACGCCCAGGAGCCGTTTTTAGAAGGCAGAATCACGCAGCTCTTGTCAAAGGTTTCTGTTCGAGAGGCAGTTGCTATTTACACGCTCGGTGTCTCTGTTATTAGGGCTGAGACTCCCGTTAAGAGCAGTTTTACGAAAGCTCTTGCGTAAGGACGAGGCTGGAGCTGGGAAAGAACCCCAACCTGTCTCCAGATCCTGTCGGTTCGGAGCGCTCGGCGCTTGCGCCCTTGAACGTTGATGCCTTGAGCCCCCATTAGTTTTTTTTTATTTCTCTAGTTTTGTAAGCTTTATGAGTTTTATAAGTAGTAGAAATAGATTTTTTAGAAGCAGCAGCCCTTGTTCCCTTACCCTGTAGTACGAGTTGTTTACACATTCCTCAGCCCTCTCACCCCATCCCATGCTCCCCATATCAGTCCTACCCCCGAATCCAGTAGAAATGTTTAGTCTCTTGTCAAGGCAAGGCCCAGGCTGTTTAGAGAACACTCATATGTGGGCCTGAACAACAGAACAGAGTCAAGAACTAGGTGACTGTGTACCCTTTGTGCTCTGAAGATGATGAGAATGATGAAGTAGGTGGTCCCAAAAAGCCCCCAGACCCAATTCCCAGGGGGTGGACCCGGAGGGAGCCAGAGCAAAGGCTACGTGGTGGAAACACTTGGGATTTGACAGATATCATTATAAAATGTAACGTCTCAGACACAGCCCGCGGGTCTTGTAACATCTATGCCTTGGCACAAATTAAACCCTTTCCTTATCTCACCCTCAATTAACTGCTCCTGAGTTTTTTCGAAGCGCCAGCTGAGCAGGCATCAACATCAACAAAGCTAAAAAACCACGGAGCTTTTAAACCAAACTCTTCCTTCAGCTGGAGCTGGAAAAGGTTTCCAGTGGGTTTAAAAAGCTGAGCTGCAAAGGGAAGGTCTGGTTTGGTCTGGTCTGTTGGGGACCAACACTTGAAATCGTTGAGAATACGACACAAACCTCCGGCTAAATAGTCAATAATCCCTTTTTTAATGGGATTTTTTCGGCCACTTTTTCCTTACCAGCAGTACATGGGAAGCATAAAGCAGGAGCCAAAACCTTTAGTCCCATGTAAGGGAGTGAGAAGGCAACGTGGAGAGAGGATGAGGATGAGGATGAGGATGAGGATGAGGATGAGGATGAGGATGAGGACGAGGATGAGGATGAGGATGAGGATGAGGATGAGGACAGAAAGGTCAACGTGGACTTAGAAACAACTGAAAATTGAACTCAGTTGAGTTGATTCTCTTCACGTCCATCTGATGTGATGAGCTGGGTGTTCCTCAAACATTCATTTCACTTCCATGTATTTCCAGGAACCTCTTTGCCCAGAGAAGCTGTGGCTGCCCCTGGATCCCTGGAAGTGTCCAAGGCCAGGCTGGACAGGGCTTGGAGCAACCTGGGATAGTGGAAGGTGTCCCTGCCCATGGCAGGGGTGGCACTGGCTGAGTTTTAAGATCCCTTCCCACCCAACCCATTCCATGATTCAGCAAAGTTTTGTGTCTTTGAATGGTGAAAGTCCAGAGAAGGAGAGGAACTTGCTGGTCTTTAATTCCAGAGTTATTTTAGTACAGCAGGATTATTAAACCTGACTGCTCTGAGAAATCTCAGCTCCACAGTGGAAGGGATTGTTTTGTGAGGGTGTTGCTGGAAGGGTTGGAGCGTTGGAGTTGTCTCCTGAATGTCAGGATTGCTGGGAAGCTCCGGGACTGGGTAATTCACGTTCCACAGCACCTAAAATTAGGTTTGGGGAATAAGGGGAAGAGGAGCTTAAGCTCTGCCTTTGTATTCCAAGAAAAGCACACGTCGGGGAATCCTTTAAATAAACTCAATAATCCTTAAATACACACTTGACTGGCACAGTGGCCAAGGCCCAGCAGCTCCAGGAAACCCTCTGAAGAATTGGTGTCATGGTTGCTGGGGCCATGGGGACATCCAGGGCAGTGAAGAACCTGAAGGAGAGTTTTGGTTTTGATCAGGTTGGAGGATTTTGAGCTGTTTTTTTTGTGTTTTAGAGGGTGCAGTTTCACACGTGCTGTTTGCTTGCTTGCAAAGTGAACTTGCACCCGAGAGCTGAGGGAGGTGCTGCTGCTTCTTGGGGACCATGAGAGGGTTTAGGAGTGGCCTTGTGTTCCAAAAGATGGGTGGTGCAGCAAAAGTTGTCCTCAGGGAGGCTGGGAAAGGGAAGAGAGGGATGGGGAGGTGGGTGGAGATGAGAGATGTTCTCTGGGTGACAGCAGGGGCATCTTAAAACCACAGAATCATTGAGGTTGGAAAAGCCCTCCAGGACCATGGAGTCCAACCATCACCAGCACTGCCAAGGCCACCACTGACCCGTGTCCCCAAGGGCCACATCCACAGAGCTTTGAGATCCCTGCAGGGCTGGGGGCTGTCCCTGCCTGGTGGCACGTTCTCTGTTGGATTTATGTGTGGTGGCATCTGCCCCTTGGAGAGGGGAGGAGCTGTGACGTTGCAGGATATTTTTTTTTTCCCCGTGCCCGTTCACATTCTGTAAATCTTTGCCTTTGAAAATTCCATTTTGCAGAGGCTCTTGTCCCATGAAGCCAGGGCTGTGTGACAAAGCCCATCGTTTCTGTCTGCATTTATAACTGAGGGGGGCAGTGGGAACCCCAAAGCATCATTTCAGCCCTCCCCATTGCCCAGCAAAGCTGAGAAACCACTCACCAAGTACAGGAGTGTTTGTTGCTGGAGCTTGGCTACCAAGTGACCTTTTGCTGCCTCTGGAAGAGAAAAATCAGCGTTTTTGGTGCATTGAGCAGATGGCTGGAACCTGCTGGAAACTCAGTGTTTCTCCTGGAAAACGCTGCTGTTCCTGAACACCAACACCCTCGTTCTCCATCTCGTGGTGGTCTCATCTGGATGTCTCTGAGGGGCTTTTTTGGGTGTAAAGAGGGAAGGAAACCATAGCAGGTGAAGCTGCAGCACTTGTAGAGAGGGAAACTCCTTTGGGTGGTTCTTCATTTTCCACAGTGATTCTCATGTTGTCCGTGGAGCTCCTTGAGAGCTGAGCATCACTCCAAGGCTGGCTTTAATTATCAGAGGGAGAAGATTATAAGATTATTGTTGTTATAAAATTATTATTATTATAAGATTTTTATTATTATAAGATGATTATTATTACATTATTATCATAAGATTTTAATTATAAGATTATTGTTCTTGTTGTTGTTATTATTATTATTATTATTAACTATTAGAGGAAGAAACCTGGAGAAGAGAAGTTTTTGGCAAGACCTTATAGCAGCCTTCCTGTGCCTGAAGGGACTCCAGGAGAGCTGGAGAGGGACTTGGGACAAGGGCCTGGAGGCACAGGCCAAGGGGGATGGCTTCCCAGTGCCAGAGGGCAGGGATAGATGGGATATAGGGAAGGAATTGCTGGCTGAGAGGGTGGGGAGGCCCTGGCCCAGGTTGCCCAGAGAAGCTGTGGCTGCCCCTGGATCCCTGGAAGTGTCCAAGGCCAGGTGGGAGCAACCTGGGCTAGTGGAAGGTGTCCCTGCCCATGGCAGGGGGTGGGATGAGATGAGCTTTAAGGTCCTTCCCACCCAAACCATTCCATGATTCTGAGTCTGTGCCAGATCTTACCACTGCTCAAGACCAGGTATTTTATTTGAGGGGAAGCTGCTGCAGAAAGCAGGGTGTTATCCTGCCTTAGCTCCCTGCCAGGAGCCATTATTTCTGCCTGGGGCTGCGGTGCCTTCGGGGTTTTTGAGGGGCCGTGTTCAGCGAGCGCTGCTTGGGGGATGTTCCGCATCGATCCCACAGACAGGAGGATGATGAATTGGAGCACGAGGCTGAAAGCACTGGGCTTGCTCCTCAGCTCTGTGGAAATCATAAATCACATTTAGGGTCCTGATCCTTCTCTCCAAGGCAGCCTGTGGTGCCAAGGTGTCTGATGTTCTGGCTGGAATTCTCCAGGGAGCATCTGCTGAGCTCCGGTGCCGTTAAACCCTGTTAGCGGGGTGGATGTGGAGGCTCCTTGGGCAGCTGGCTCCGTGCTGTTCCCTGCGTGTCTCTGTTCAAAGCCTGCTCTCACACATCCCAGCTGCAGAACCCTTCTGTAAAGCAGCCCTGGTGCCAAAGGCAGGATTGCTGTCGTTGGGGAAGGAGATGAAAACAAACCCGACAGACGTTCGGAGGGATCCAAGTGATGCCGTTGGCAAAGGCCCGGCGACAAACACGCCGTGGGATTCTGTGCACAGTGTGTTTGTCACTCGTGTCAGGCTCGATGCTCTGCTCACCTTTGCTGCTCGGTGTCTGGGATGGATGATGTTCCCAAATTTCCAAGGATCCAAGCCGTGTGTTTGCTGTGGAACGTGGTGAGGACGGGCCCTGGGGGCAGAGCCTCAGGCTCTCCTCTCACCACACACCAGTACAGGGATGTTTAACTCTTGTCCCCCTGAGCAACTGAGCAAACACCTGATGTTCTGTGGGCTTGTAAATTAAGGGCTTTGATGGAAAGATTTGTGGTGCCCCAGTGCCATCAATCCTCCTTCCTCTGGTTGTTTGCTGTGGTGGTTGGCTCGTCCTTGGCTTGGCTTGACCTTCCAGCCTGGTTGTCCTCTATTCCCACTGCACTCATCCATTGCTTTCTCCCCAGGAGCAGCCTTTCTTGCCCAGGTAGTGGAGAGGAAGAGCTTTGGGGTGTTCTCCCTCATCCTGTTCTCCATGTCAAGAATATATTGTTAAATTTGGTCCCGGTGGACTTGTCCTTCTGCACTTTGTTGTGTGCCCTGAATTCTGCTTAAATTAACAAAAAAATACCCCCCAAAACCGTAAAATTGGATACATTTTTTATATCTAGGAGAGCAGAAACGTGTCAGAGAGAGACAGGTGACTCTGCTGAGAGAGAGGGGTTTAGACTGGATAATGGGAAGGAATTCCTGGCTGTCACCAATGCCAGTGGTGTTTCCCCAGCACAACAACCAATTTCCTTCTCTGGAACCAGTTTGGCATTAACTTTTCTTAAGTTCATACCAGTGATCCATCGATTTCAGCTGCCACAAACAAACATCCTGAGCCCCTTTTTAGCTCTTGTTTGGACTGAGGGAAGTAAATGAGGGTGGAGCAGTGAAGAGTAGTGGGTTGGGGCTGATTTAATCCCATTAACTGTAATACTTTCTGTCCTCCTGATGACTCTCAGGGTATTAGGGAAACAAAAATCAAAGGCTTTGATAGTTGAGTTGATATCAGCTATTTCTGAGAATGAGAAAACTGCCATTAATGTAATCTCGTGGTCTTGGCCTTTCTCTCCTCCCCCAAATTAATTGGAAAGATGAATGTAAAGCCTTTAAAACGAGCTCCCACCTGAACACTGAGAAACCACCTTTTTGCTCTGGCTCCCATTGCTTTATCCCAAGACTGGTTTGATTTTTAAATGTCTGTTTAAGCTGGTGATTCTGCATTTTGCAGGGGTGACTTGAAGTGGGAACCCGGGGAAATGGGTCACTTGGTGTTACTTAACGTGGATTTCTTACCGGCTTTGGCAGACCCTGCAGAGTGAGGATTTGTATTAAAGTAAGCTCTGATCCGGGATTCCTTTGCAGCTATGGGATTAAAAAGGTGTTAAATTTCATTTCTCCATCCAGCTATTGGCTTTTCCCGTCCCGTGGGTGAGGTGGCAGAACCTTCTGAGCCCCAAAGTGTGGTGCCTCCTCAGTAAATACAGCTCTGGGGCCCTGAGCCACAAAACCTTCCCTTTGCTCCAGAACAGCTCCAGAGTGTTAATAGCATTTGGGGTATTTTATACGTGGCAACAAAGAGAATCTTCAAAAGGGTAATTGAGCTGAGACCAGCACAGTGGGATCGTTATCCACCACATCAGGATGGAATTCTTTGCTTACTCGTTAGTTTTCCAATCTGCTCGTGATGTTTTCCTTTGGGTGGGTGACAAAACCCAGCCTGGGGAGGTTTAGCCCAGGGTGGACTTCTCTTGTGCACAATTAGTCCAGGTGTCCCAGCCTCTCACACAAGTGCCTCGTTTGCACTTTTCCAGACCTGACTTAATTAAACCACTGCCTTTGAGGCCCCGTCTCCACGGAGCTGAAGGGAATTACGTCTCCATTCCTATTTCTGGCGTCTCTTACCCAGGTTGCCCACCCCAGGATCTGGATCTTCTGTGATGTCTCTGCTCCCTGTTCCCTGCAGCTAAATTTGGCTCCTGATATCCTATAATTGGAAGTGCTCCCAGGTGGGGCTGGTGCTGTCCCAGGTGATCTGAACCAGCAGAGCTCAGGGGACGTCAGCACAGAGCTCTGGTGTGATCCTGACTGAGCTCACATGTCTCACTTTACCCTTCTTGGCCCAAATCTTCCAGCTCTTGATGCCACTCACCGTGCACAGTTCCTGGGAGCAACGTGCTGGGATGAGGGATCCACGTGCCAGGAGGTTTCTGTGCTTGGAAGGACGTGGAGAGGGCCACGAGCCACGTTTCAGTCAGATTTAATCAGTACAAAATCCCTGCAAGTGTCCAAGGCCAGCTTGGACGGGGCTTGGGGCAACCTGGGCTAGTGGAAGGTGTCCCTGCCCATGGCAGGGGGTGGCACTGGATGGGCTTTAAGGTCCCTCCCACCCAAGCCATCCTGGGATTCCATGGATATGGTTACATATTATTCATGGAACACCCTGTTGTGCCCATTACAAACAGTTACAAACAGAGAAGGCTCTCCTCAGAGAGGGTGAACCTCCCCTCAGACCTCAAACCAAACTTTAGGTCTCCCTCTCGAGGCTGACCATCAGAGGAGAGAGTGACCATCAGAGGAGAGAACGACCATCAGATGTTTTCTCTTCTGGCTGCAGAGCCACGGCCAAATCCAGCCCCTCGCGCTGCCGTGCGGAGGCAGCCGAAGGCAGAGCCCTGATTGTCCTGTTTGCCTCTCTGCCCACACCCTCCATCAGCCCGGGCTTTCCACCAGGCTTTCCTTTTTGTCTGCATCCCACCCACGCTGGGTTCCTCAGGCTTTCTCCCTCCCATTATCTCCGGAGGTTTCGGTGGAACGCGGGGATGTTCTTTGTCGTTGCTGAGAAATCCGGGGCTCTTAAATTGCTCCTTTCAATCCTCCTCCTGCCTCGCTCATTAAATCCCATTTCCAAGCTTTTAGGAACGCTGGTAAACAGGGTGACAGCTCTGGAGTTCAGCTGTGGTGACGTGAGCTGTTGGAAAGGGCTGGGGTTCTCCAGCAGCTCCTTTGAACTCCCAAACATTCCAGCTTTCCACTTCCTTGGAAATCACTGTTTTATTGCCACTATAGGGGGAAGTTAAAATGCAGAGAACCAAGTGACTGGGGCAGGGACCTGAAGGAAGTTCAGCTGCCCACACTAAGGGAATCCTTTTGGATTCCTGATGGGAAAATCCATGGCAATTATAAAAGGAAAGCTCTAAAACCGCTCTGAGCAATAGAATAAAAATACACCAACTTCCCCCTGAAAATCTGGGGAGGTAAAAGCAAAGAGGTTTTAAAGGGATTAAAGATTTTAAAGAGACTAAACTTAAGCAAATCAGCTGCTTCCATGCCCGTGTGCAGCTCCTGGAGAGGGACCTGAGGCTGGGAATGTGCTGAGCTGGGAGGAGCAGCAATGCCTGGAGGGGATCCAAGGCCACGACCAAGCTGGTGGTTGAGTGTGTCCTCTTGTCATCCTTCATAGGCCAAGGGCGAATGGCTTCCCACTGCCAGAGGGAAGGGTTAGATGGGATACTGGGAAGGAATTCCTGGCTGGGAGGGTGAGGAGGCCCTAGAATGGATTTCCCAGAGAAGCTGTGGCTGCCCCTGGATCCCTGGAAGTGTCCAAGGCCAGGTTGGACAGGGCTTGGAGCAACCTGGGCTGGTGGGAGGTGTCCCTGCCCATGGCAGGGGGTTGGAATGAGATGATGTTGAAGGTCCCTTCCCACCCAAAGCATTCCATGATTTTATGATCCCTCCCTCAGCAGCTGTCCATGTTTATCACGAGTGGATCCTTTGAATTATTCCATTGATCCTCCTGAGCCACCCATTTATTGATGACAGGCCTCTAAATTCTAAAAGCCTTCAAATAATGCATTTTTCAGAGATGTGAGATTTTATAAAATACTTGTTTATTTTCAAAGACAAAAATCCAGACACTTTGGGCCAGATAAAGTAGCAGCTGTGTAGGATTTTTCCAAGACAGATATTCCCACTATTAGCCCCTTTCCAGCAGAATGTTGTGTTTTGTTCCCTGCCTGTGAATCCACTGTGTGCTGTTCCCAATCCCTGCTTTTTATCAACACTGCAAATCCCAGCAGTGGCTGAAATTGTCTCCCCAAACTGCTCTGGGGTCTGACACGTCCCTCAGGGGTGTCCATGTTCCCTCTGCCCCTGCTGACCTGGGGCAGAACGAGCCAGGGCAGCAAGAGCTGACACCATTTCAGCTCATTTTGACTAAATCAGGTTCAGAACACCCAAAAACACCTCCCTGGGCGGACTGGAGGAGCTGCTCTCAGTGGCTTGAGGTCGTAGCATCAGCACTTCTGGCCCTTCGCATCCCAAAAACTGTGGGGTTTGGCATCTTTTCCGTAAACCCGAGGAAATGGTGCATAAATTAAGTGTGTTACAGCAAAAACCGTGCAGGGGAGGGATGAATTTAGCTTTTAGCAGTAATTTTTTTGGTTAAGAGCTGAATGTGGAGCACCTGCTTGGGTTTTGTAGTGTTTTTTGGTTTTTTTTCCATAATTATGGATGTGTTAGTACACAAGTTTCACACAGAAGAGCAGATGGAAGCAAACCAGATTTGAGGGGGACCACAGGATTCAGGCAGGCTCTGGAAAAGGACACAAAGTACTGCTGAGAAGCACTGGGTGCAGAATCTTTAGTGTTTATCCCTGAAATTAATGTTTCTGGTTTTCAGTGGGCTTGAAAGCTGAAAGCAGTTCCTGAGTGAAATCTGTTCCAAAGGCTTTGGGTCCTGCTTTTTAATCCCTGGATATCGCTCTGTTCCAGGTGTGGGAACAGCAGGTTCTTCCACGGATCCAGGGGCAGCCACAGCTTCCCTGGGCAACCTGGGCCAGGGCCTCCCCACCCTCCCAGCCAGGAATTCCTTCCCAATATCCCACCTAGCCCTGCCCTCTGGCACTGGGAAGCCATTCCCTGTGTCCTGTCCCTCCAGACTGCTAAAATTCTTCCCCACCTTTCCTGTATATCCCTTTTAAGGTCTGAAAGGAGCTCTGTAGTGCTTTTCCCACTTTCCTTGACTGTGCAAATGGAGAAAGGGCATAAAAACAATGTTTACATGGAAGGTGACAGTCAAAGATCTCGTGCCTGTGGTTGTCGTGTTGGGAGAAGCCATCCATGGCTCATCCCTCCTCCACAGTCTTCACTTAGAATCTTAGCTGGAAGTTTGTGTGCTGGCCTAAAACCAGGGAAATTCCCCCTCCCTGGAAGTGTCCAAGGCCAGGTTGCAGGAGAGGATGCTCCAGGGAGACCTTGGAGCCCCTTCCAGGGCCTAAAGGGGCTCCAGGAGAGCTGGAGAGGGACTGGGGACAAGGGATGGAGGGACAGGACACAGGGAATGGCTTCAAAGTGACAGGGAATATGTTTAGATGGGATATTGGGAAGGAATTCTTGGCTGTGAGGGTGGGGAGACCCTGGCTCAGGTTGCCCAGAGAAGCTGTGGCTGCCCCTGGATCCCTGGAAGTGTCCAAGGGCAGGTTGGAGCAACCTGGGACAGTGGGAGGTGTCCCTGCCCATGGCAGGGGTGGCACTGGGTGGGCTTTCAGGTCCCTTCCTGCCCAAGCCCTTCAGTGATTCCAGGGTTGCTGGTTTGGGGATGCTGAAGGATTGGGAAGCAGGGCTGTGGTTCAGGATTGTATTTTCCCCATGATCAGGCCACTCATGTGGCACATCCAGGGAACTGTTTGTGACTCTCCATCAGAACCCCCAGCTCAGCTCCTCAGCTTTCCAGTGGTGATTTCCCACCCGGAACCTGGAGCAATCCCAGGGCACCAAACCTGCCTGTTGGTGTGTGTAACTCTGCCTGCAGATGCTCCCTGATTCCTCCTGGGAAGCAGCGACTCCAGTGGGGAAAACCCCACCTGGCCTTGGCTCTGCTGCTTGGAAAAGCTTTTCCCAATTCCCGGCTCCAGGAGGACATTCTGTCCTGTGTGGGAGGGAGGGAAGGTGCTGATCCCTGATTCCTGATCCCTGCCCCACCCTGGCAGCGTGTGGGGCCTTGGCTCCAATAATGATGGGGGTGGGAGAGCAGGGGAAGGGAATCCATCCCAGTTTTCCTGGGAACACCCACTCTGGCTTTGCTCCCGTGGACTGTGCAGCTCCCAACCTGCACTCCCTGTGTTTTTAACCAGAAATCATGGAATCACAGGAGGGTTTGGGTGGGAAGGGACCTTAAAGCCCATCCAGTGCCACCCCCTGCCATGGGCAGGGACACCTTCCACTATTCCAGGTTGCTCCAACGTGGCCTTGGACACTTCCAGGGATCCAGGGGCAGCCACAGATGCTCTGGGCAACCTGGGCCAGGGCCTCCCACCCTCCCAGCCAGGAATTCCTTCCCAATATCCCACCTAACCCTGCCCTCTGGCAGTGGGAAGCCATTCCCTGTCTCCTGTCCCTCCAGGCCTTGTCCCCAGTCCCTCTCCAGCTCTCCTGGAGCCCCTTTAGGCCCTGCCAGGGGCTCTCAGCTCTCCCTGGAGCCTTCTCTTCTCCAGGGGAACCCCCCCAGCTCTCCCAACCCGGCAAATCCCGAGCCTTGGTTTGTTTCCAGCTAAAAATAATTGGAGTGAAAGCTCTTTGTCCCAGCCACAGCTCCTGGAATTGTGGCTGGGATGCATTCCCTGCCCTGCAGCCCCCCGGGGAGGGGTGGGAGGTGACTGTGCTCCTGCTGTGTTCGGAGGGAACAGGAGCAACCCCAGCCGGGAGCGGAGGCACGTGGAGGGCAGGAGCAGGCTTGCCTTCCTCAGGATTGGATTTTCCCTCTGGTTTTTTTCCCCTCCTCCTGATCCTGCTGAATCATCATGTGTAGTGATGTCATCGCTGGGGTTTATTAAAGAAAAATAGGGAAGAAAAATCCTGTCTTCCCATCCCGCCGTGCCCTAATTCCTGTCTCTCCTCTGAGCTTCTGCTGAGGAGTATTGGCTCATTCCTCTGCAGCCTGGGAAGCTTCTGTGCCTGTGTTATAACCAAAAACTTTCCCTTGAGTTTGATTTTGGGTTTCCTGGTAGTTTGGTTGTTGTGAGGAAGGAGCTGTGGGACACACGTTGTGCTCAGGGAGGGAAGTTGTGTCCCTTCTTATGATGATTCCTCGGTTCCTCTGTGGAGGGCGAAGCAAATGGGAAAATTGGGTTTGGGTTGTGTTTTAGTTTGGGGTTTTAATCTGAATTCAGGTGTGAACTCATCAGTGTGACGGCACAGCCCAGGCTTAATTCAGAACGTGGGATCCCAGAGTGGTTTGGGTTGGAAGGCACCTTAAAGCCCATCCAGTTCCATGGGCAGGGACACCTCCCACTGTCCCAGGTTGCTCCAAGCCCCGTCCAGCCTGGCCTTGGGCACTTCCAGGGATCCAGGGGCAGCCACAGCTTCTCTTCTTTTTAAAATAGCTGGATTGCTCAGGAGGACAAAACCCACAGCACTATAAATTTCATCAAATTTATAGTTATTTTCTGTTCCATTTTGTTTCCTTATTCCCTTTGCTACCTGTGGCAGCAAGGTCTGGGGTACAACCACCTCCAACACAACCTCCTCTCCCACTCCTCAGTAAAACAAGGAGAAACCCACACCGTGCCCTTTATTTTAACAAAATCTAACCAGAGCCAAATTAAAACCCGAGGTGTTTATCCGTGGAATTACCCGGGAGCCATAAGGAGCAGTTTTTGTGGAGCATCACCCCGGCAGGAGCGGTGGGAGCTCTGCCAGGAGGCCCCTGGAAAGCTCCAGCAGGATTTAATAAATGGCACGAGGAGTGCAGGTAAATCAATTAAACGTTCTTCGTGCGTATTAAAAGATCAGGGAGAACATTAAAATACATGTGAGAGACTTAAAATTAGCCTAATGAGGGATTACTAACGACTCCTCTCCCTGGGAGCGGAGCAGAGCTGTGAAAGCTCCGAAGGCAAGGGCTGCGTTATTCCCAGCGTGGGCTGAGCCTTCCCTCCCACGCCTGGGAACGGGATCCACGGAGGGGACAATTCCCTCCCACGCCTGGGAATGGGATCCACAGAGGGGACACTTCCCTCCCACGCCTGGGAACGGGATCCACGGAGGGGACACTTCCCTCCCACGCCTGGGAACGGGATCCACGGAGGGGACACTTCCCTCCCACGCCTGGGAATGGGATCCACGGAGGGGACACGTGACATTCGCTGCCTGGGGACTGAGAACTCCAGAGGAAGAGTTGAAATCCCGGGAGGAAGATTGTCCTCCGTTGATGTTTGGAGAGGGATGGATGGAGTTAGATCCATGTATATAAATAAATGTGTTTTTCATGGACTCACGGAATGCTTTGGGTTGGAAGGGGCATTAAAGATCACCAATTCCAACCCCCCTGTAATATAATGTAATATAATGTAATATAATATAATATAATATAATATAATATAATACAATATAATATAATATTATATAATACAATATAATATAATACAATACAATACAATACAATTTAACATAACATAATATAATATAATACAATGTAATGTAATATAATATAATATTAGAATAGAATAGAATAACATATAACATAATATGATATAATATAATGCAATACAATATAATATTAAAATAGAATGAAATAACATAATATAATGTAATATAATATAATGTAATATAATGTAATATTAGAATGGAATAGAATAACATAATACAATATAATGTAATATAATATAATATTAGAATAGAATGAAATAACATAACATAATATAATGTAATATAATATAATGTAATATAATGTAATATTAGAATGGAATAGAACGACATAACATAATATAATGTAATATAATATAATATTAGAATAGAATAGAATAACATAATAAAATGTAATATTAGAACAGAATAGTATAACATAATATAATATAAGAATAGAATAGAATAATATAATATAATACTATATTATTATTAATCATAAATAACCAGTGAACACCATCCTGACACGTGGCTGGACAGGGCTTGGAGCAGCCTGGCCCAGTGGAAGGTGTCCCTGCCCATGGCAGGGGTTGGAACTGGGTGGGATTTAAGGTCCCTGCCCACCCAAACCAGTCTGGGGTTCTAAATCCGAGTGTGAAAATAACCCATTTGTTAAATTGTGTTTTGAGGGGGTCCAGGAAGCTCTGGTTTGGTTGGGTTTGGGTGTTGTGGCATCACCAGCGACCAGGGCCGGGGTCATCCCTTGGGATGAGGGGACAAGGAGGCCCAGTGGAAGAGCCTGGGTGAGCCTGGGGATCCCGGGGCAGCCCTGGGAACTGGGAAGTTTTTGGGATGAAATGCCAGTTTAGCAGCAGGGCAGAGTTCCCCCGTGGCTCTCCGTGGCCCAGGGCACGTTTAACAACACTCCCCAGAGCTGCTCTGGGCCTGGCACGGGCTCTGGATGCTGAGTGATTAAAGTGCCCAAATTAAGGGCTCTTAATTGCACTTGTCAAACTCGATTCCACTCAGGGCTGATTAACCTGGAGAAAACACAGGGAGCTGAGGGAGCTCGGTGGATTTACAGGAATTCCCTCCCTCCCCCTCGGGGATATTTGTTCTGTACCAAGTGGGTTTGTTTTATTGCCCCCCCTCCACCCCAACAACTTGGTATTAATAATATGGAATTACAATATATAATTCTATCATTCATGTGATATGTACCATGTATATGTATTATATATATATATTATATATACCACATATATATAATATATAGTATATATATAATATATATTATATAATATATAATATATACACCCCATGTATATGTAATATATATTATATATAATATATAATATATATTACATTATATAATATATATACCCCATGTACATATAATATATACGCTATATAATATATAATATATATAATGTATATCTAATATATATTATATATAATATATAATATCTATTATATAATGTATAATATATATACATCATGTATATACTATATATTATGTATATAATATATATTAGATATTATATAATTTATATATATACACCATCTATATATAATATATATTATATAATATATTATACATATATACACACCATGTATATATAATGTATATATATTATATATACATGGTACATATCACATGAATGATAGAATTATGTATTGTAATTCCATATTATTAATACCAAGTTATTAGGGGGTGGAGGGCATGTATATATATATATATACACCATGTATATATATTATATATATATACACACATATATATATATTATATATACATGGTGTATATATTATATATATTATATATGGTATATATACACATGGTATACATTATATATATATATAATATATAATTCAGATTTTTCCAGTGCTCTGTTCTTTGCAGCTCCATCCTGGGATGGAGCTCAGGCTCCTCTGAAAGCTTGGGAGCAAAGCAATGTCGTTGGGATCAATGGGAAGAGGGGAAATCCCATTAATGGCTCACGGGGTTGAATGACTCCCACCATGGAATGTTTTCGTCCCTAATGGCAAAAAGAAATTCCCCAGGCAAAAAAATGATGGCCTGGGTTGGGTCTGGAGGGACAGGACACAGGGAGTGGCTTCCCAGTGCCAGAGGGCAGGGATGGATGGGATATTGGGAAGGAATTCCTGGCTGGGAGGGTGGGGAGGGGTTGGAATGTA
>NW_016690537.1:33971-35191 GCF_001604755.1 Lepidothrix coronata | reverse complement strand
GGCCAGGTTGGATGGGGCTTGGAGCAACCTGGGCTGGTGGAAGGTGTCCCTGCCCATGGCAGGGCCTTAAAACTTTGGAAATGTTGGGTTTAACACCCCAAAACCTGTGGGATGACAGGAGTGGGGGCTCCTCGAGGCTGGATGGGTTGAGATTGTTCCCATGCAGTGTTTTCTCCCTGGGAAAGCAAAGACCTCGGGTCCATCCACTGGGATCACGTGGGATAATCTCCCTGGGATTCAGGAACGGCCCCTTAAAGGTCAGTGAAGCCTCTGGGACTGGGGTGGGAGCTGCACATGCAGTGGAATAAAATCTGCCAGGATTTCCCTGGAAAAGGAGCTCCGGGAAGGTCCCAACCCGCAGGGGCTGAGGGAGGGACGAGGACAAACCCAGGGGGTTTTGGGTGGGTTTCAGCTCAGGGTTTGCCTTTGCTCACTTCACTGGGCCTGGCTTTATGTAAATTTATTAGCAATATACTGAGGGAATATGTTTCTTCCCCATTTTCCAGCTGTTCTGATCCTGCTCTTGGATCTCCTGGTCCTTTCTGCCCGGGAGGGACGTAGGGGACAAACCAGTGCTCAGGGAAAAGCTGGATTTGTGTCCATCAGTCTTTAATCTTGGATTTGAAGGCTTTTCCTTTCCCGTTTGACACACTATGACTTTCTTCCCATGGGAAAAAGGCAAGTCAGGGAGCTCTGGGCTGTCATTCCGTGTTCCAGGGGATTTTTGATTACACCAAGGTCCACTGATTAAAGCTTTGCTCATTAACTTCATTTTCCCTCTCAGGGCGTGGTTTCCTCATCAGTCGTGGCCTTTTCCCGGGACTCACCTTTTGAGGTGTTCCCTGGGAGCTTTGGGGACAATTGTGGAGTCATGGAATGGTTTGGGTGGGAAGGGACATTAAAGCCCATCCAGTGCCTGGGATTAAACCCCCTTTTTCCTTGGGCAATAATGTTTCCCATTCCCTGAGATTAAAAACCTCTTTTTCCTTGGGTAATAATGTTTCCCATTCCCTGGGCAAAAATGATTCCCGTTCCCTGGGATTAAACCCCCTTTTTCCTTGGGCAATAATGTTTCCCATTCCCTGAGATTAAAAACCTCTTTTTCCTTGGGTAATAATGTTTCCCATTCCTTGGGCAAAAATGATTCCCGTTCCCTGGGATTAAACCCCCTTTTTCCTTGGGCAGAAATGATTCCCAGTCCCATGGGCAGGGACACCTTC
>NW_016690537.1:31060-33168 GCF_001604755.1 Lepidothrix coronata | reverse complement strand
GAACATTCCCAGCTCTCCCAGCCTGGCTCCAGAGCAGAGGGGCTCCAGCCCTTGGATGCAGTTCCCACATTCCCGGTATCCAGCAGCTGTTCAGCTACAGAAGCCTCTGAAATCCCACCTGCAGAGGTGTTGGGAGAGGAGAACATCCAAGCCTGGCTTCCTCGTGCAGATTAGGACTTGTGTCCTTGTTTCCCTGAAAGAAAAATAGATGTCAAACATGGAGCCGTTTTTTTGGGAAGTCAGTTTTATGGACAACTTCTCAGTGCCAAAAAAAACCCCATCATTTCCCTGTGGAAAGGAGACATTTTTGCCCTTTCTTGTCCTTCCTGACCCCTGGGTCTTGTATTGAGCTCACAGGAGCTGGGGAATGTTTGCTGCATTCAAGGTGTGCTGAGAAGGTGCCTCTTCCTCCCTGAGAATCCCCCACGGTTCACCCAGGGAAGATATTTTATCCTTTTAAGCCTGATGATGAGAAATCCCCTATTTCAGCCGTTCCTGGGACATCCATTAATTTTCCTGTGCTCCACAAAGGGGACACGTTCCAGCTGGCTGATGTCACCACGCTCCTGGTGGCTCTCCTTGCTCCCAGAGGATGGAGAGACATCTCAGGCTGTTCCTCGGGGATAGGTGCTCGTCCCTCCCTGCTCCAAGCAGCTTTTTTTTCTACTCATCCCACCAGAGCGATGGTATTTTGGGATTATTTCCAGCAGGGGTGATGCTGTCGTTGAGGAGTGGCAGGAATTCCTGTGGTGCTGCCTTGTCTTCTCCTTGAGACCCCCAGCTGGCTTGAACTGGGTCATGGATTCACATGGAGGTGTTTGCACATCCCTGGAGGATTTGAAGGCCTGGGAAAAATCAATGTTTTAGAGGAGAAATTCCCTCTGATGCTGAAATCTGGAGGCAGGATCCGTAACCAGCCTGGTTCCAAAGCTGATCTGTATTCCAAAGCAGATCTGTATTCCAGGGCTGCCGGTGGTGCTTCTGGACACCCCTCATTTGAAAAGGAATTAGGAAACAGGGAAATGAATTCCCCATTTGTTGTTCACCCCAGCACCTCCAACACGCTCACCTGACTTGTAATGCCGAGCAGGGGAAGATCTTCCCCTTCAAAGTGCTTTGAAACCACGTTTAACCTCGACTAAACTCATCCCCCTGGTTGGATGGACCCTCGTGGATAGAGCTGGATCCTCCTTCCCGAGCTGGAAGTTCACATTCCAAGATTTCATGGGATGACAGAGACCAGCACCTGCTCTGGGACAGCGGGGACACAAAGCTCATCCTCTTCAGGATACTCACAGTTCTGCACTTGCTCAGGCCTTCAGGGGCAGGTTTAGGCACAGCTTTGTGGGAAGGGAGGTGACATTAACAAATGTCACAAATTGATTCACAAATTTTTAGTTATTGAGTGATTTGTGTCTCACGAAACCCCCGTGCAAACAAACGTCCCCCTTTTTGGGCATAAACACAACACCTCGACCGTTATGTTTGAATTTCCACCTGATCCTGACACAGTTAAAACTAGAACCTGACACCAGGAGCTGCCTGTGAGGCCGGGCCTTGGTGTAAAGCCCAGCCTTTGCTTCCTGCACACCCTGAACCTCAGCGGAGCTGCTTCAGCTCATCAGCAACAAATAAACCCCCGAGGCTGGGCTGCCTGGGAGGCCAAGGGGGCAAAGTGGGATAAGTCAGCAATAAATGAGTCCTCAGGAAGTATTTGGAGGAGCTGAGCAGGATGAAGAATTGCCTAGGAATTGGCTGGAGGGCCGGGCCCAGAGAGTGGTGGTGAACAGAGCTGCATCCAGTTGGCGGCCGGTCACCAGTGGTGTCCCCAGGGATCAGTGCTGGGCCCAGTCCTGTTTAATGTCTATTGATGATTTAGATGAGGGGATTGAGTTCCATCGTCAGCAAATTTACGGATGACACCAAGGTGGGGGAGTGTCGATCAGCTAGAAGGCAGGAGGGCTCTGCAGAGGGCCCTGGCCAGGCTGGATCCATGGGCTGATTCCAAGGGGCTGAGGTTCCCCAAGGCCAAGGGCCGGGTCCTGCCCTTTGGCCACCAGAAGCCCCTGCAGCTGCAGGCTGGGCCAGAGGGGCTGGAGAGCAGCCAG
>NW_016690537.1:9414-29696 GCF_001604755.1 Lepidothrix coronata | reverse complement strand
GCTGCTCCAGACCCTTCCCAGCTCCCTTCCCTTCCCTGCACACGCTCCAGCCCCTCCGTGTCTCTCTTGTCCGAAGGGTCCAGAACTGCCCCCGGGGTTCCAGGGATTTCTCCAATGGATCAGGGCTTAAACGCTGGGATTTTCCCGCAGGCTCTCGCTCCCCCTCGTGCCTGCGCGGAGCTCTTGCAGCCTCTCAGCTCGAATTCATCCCGTTTCCCTGTTCTTCCAACATTCCGGCTTTGAGGGCTGGCTCGTTCCCGTCCTTCTGTCAGGGAATCGTGCCCAACTTTTCAGCAGGAAGGGCAATCCGTGGTTTTTTGAGTATTCCAACAGCAATTGCTAATTCTGGCTCTCCAGTCAGGACTTTAGTCCTGCTCAGCCTTTGGTTACCGAAAACTTTATATTTACTGAGGTTTGAACCGTTCTTTGCTCTGAAACACATTTATTTTTTAGTGATAAACATTATTTGAGTCAAGGATGTTGGAAACCATCATCCACAGGCAACTGAATATTGGGGAGCACCAGGAAGGTTTTGTTCCCCTGTGTTTTCACTGTGTCTTCACCTCTGACATGAAGGGATCACGTTAAGGAGGGAGAAAACAAGTCCTTGTTTCCTCATTCTTTCCTTATTTCCTCATTCTGAGCTAAAACTTCCTGAAGGACCGACCCCATGGAAGGGACCCACCCTGGAGCAAATCTGTTCCTGAAGGAGTGACCCTGTGGAAAAAAGGGACCCTCGCTGGACCAGGCAATTCCTGAAGAGTTACCCCTTAGAAAAAAAGAGACCCTCACTGGACCAGGCAATTCCTGAAGAGTTACCCCTTGGAAAAAAGAGACCCTCACTGGACCAGGCAATTCCTGAAGAGTTACCTCTTGGAAAAAAGAGACCCTCACTGGACCAGGCAATTTTTGAAGGAGTGACCCCATGGAAAAAAGGGACCCTCACTGGACCAGGCAATTCCTGAAGGAGTGACCCCATGGAAAAATGGGACCCACGCTGGAGCAGTTCCTGAAAAACTGCAGCCCATGGGAAGGACTCAATGTCAGGGATTTTCCAGCCATAGTGATTCCATGATTCCACGTTCTGTGCCGGGACAGGAATGTGAGCGCTCTGGAAAACCCTTTGCTGGCTCCATGGGAATATGTGTTCTGTGCAAAACCCATACAGCTGATTCTTCCCTGGCACAAATTAAGCTCAAGATCGCTTGGAGCTGGGAATGGGGTGGTCTGGAGCTGGGAATGGGACGGTCTGGAGCTGGGAATGGGATGGTCTGAAGGCAGCACTGACCAGAAGCTCCTTTCAGTCTGGAAGGGTGAACTTACCAACAGCAGGAAAATATCCCCCCAAAATATAACCAGGTGCCAGCCTTTCCCCCAGAGCAGGGGGATTCCCAAGGGGGAACAGCAGGGAATGCTGCCAGCCCCCCACTGGCCTTCACCCCAGTTGCTCCGTGGCTGGAAATGCTGATGGAATTCCAAAGTGGGCTCAGAAAGCTGCTCGTTAATTCCCGAGGGTGGAATTTTGAGAGTTTCGGTGGAGTTGAAACCTCAGCTCGAGCGTCCAGCGCTGCAAAGAGCAGGATTTGGTTCGTGTCCCGGTCCGGGATGTTGTGGAGCTGCCGGGTGTGGAATGCTGCCCTTGCAGGGGCAGGAGATCCCTTGGGCAATCGCTGTGTCTCCAAAATCTTCCCTTGTGTGCTCTTCGCCTCCCGAGTGTGCTCAGCAGAGGGAGCTGCAGCCCCGCCGGCCGCTCCATCCCGGCTTTTCCCCGGGATCGGGCTGGAATGCCGGGCGTTCTTACACATCCAGCTCGTTCCGCGCTCGGCCACGGGATTGGGAAGTTCGGGATCCACCTGGAGCTGAGCGTCCTTCGGCTCTCGAGGTGTCCACGTGCGGTTCGGATTGAGGCAGCGGGACCTTGGGACGGTGCCAGGTACAACCCTCGTTGCAGGAGACCTCCGGGTCTAAATCCAGGGATATCTCTGGGATCCGTCGGGATATCAGCGCATCAGCAGGCGATGGGTGGGCGTCTCCTCCACACCACGGGGAGCCTGCCCTTGGCTCAGGTGTTGAGCAGAGCTGAGCTCGGTGGGAAATCCCAGCTGTGAAAATGGGCTGGATCTGAGCACTTCCCCGGAGCGGGATTTTGGTGGGAATGAGGGACCGAGCTGCCCTCCAAGGCTCGGCTGACGAGGCTGGATCGTCACGGAGACCTCGGCTGGGAGAAGATCTGCCCCTGAAGCCCCACTGAGCAGCCTGGGGGGGGGCTTGGCTGGTGCATCCCTCTGCATCCCACTGCATCCCTAGATGGGAGCCTGAGGGATTCACCTCGGGAGATGTGGGACAGCGGCGCCGGCGCCTCCGCTTTCCACCTGCCCGAGTGGATGGTGAGTTACTGACCTTCCCATTCCAACCAGCACCCAGCCATGGAGGGGGCTCCATTCCTGGAGGGAGCTTTAGGTCTCCATGTTGGGTTTAGCTGGAATGAGGGTCGTTAAAGTCGGAGATTAACGAGCTCATTGCAAATGGCCGAATGATGGGGGGCTGGTCCCAAGTCACCCCATCCTGCAGATCTGTTAACAATTAATTTTTGTGATAATTTTGGAACCAGTGGGGAAGAGGAGTGGGAGAAACCCCACTGTGTCCTGGGAGACTTGGAATTCCACCGGCAGCCGCTTCGGTTTGGATCATCAGCTCAGGTTCTGCTGCCACGAAACCTCTAAAACTCGGAGCTGCCCCTCGGGGCACCGTGGTGGGTCAGGGGTTTAGAGTCCACGGCAGCAGGCACTAAAATACACTCTTCCCTGCTTCTCTGGTGGAAAGAATTCCCAAAGCAGCTGGAGATCCAATGACATTGCCCCCAAAACCCGGCGGTGCTCGGGGACAGGAGGTTTTGTGCCGGGTTGGCTCCGTGTGTCCCCCGGGGGTCTGTCGGTGTCGCGGGGTCCAGAAACGCTCCTGGTGCTCCAGAAGGACTGAAATTCCAGGTCAATGTTCGTTGTCTCTTCCCAGATTCCCGCTCACATCTCCGGCTTCTGGTCTGGGAGTCGTCCCTCCTGGTAGTTCTTCTAAAAATACGTGGATTATGGTAATAAAAAGTTGGAAATCTGGTGCTGCTACGAGGGGATTTGATATTTATCTACAAATAACGTCCATGCATTGGGTTCAAATGTCATTATTCCCCTTTAATATCCAACTTTTTGTATCCCACTATCCCTTTCTTAAGATTTGTGGATTTTATTGTCGTAAAATTCCAGTTTATTGTCCTGCTCCTCACTCATTTTTAATAGAGAATGATTCTTTCAGCCTTCCCCGAAATGATATCACATTATATAATATTATATAATTATATAATATATTTTATATACTAATATATGTTATATATAAATTATATCATATTTATATGATATATATTTATATGATATAATTTATCGTATTTATATGGGGAATTAATTTGGCACTTTAAGGGTTATCAGTGACAAACTTCTGCAATTCATTTGCTGTTTCAGATGTGGATTTTTACCTGCAAAGGTGTGGAGTTCTCCTTAAAACCAAGCAACAAACCTCCCCCTACAGATCCATCCCCCTCTCTCATTTTCTCCATTATGGATTTAGTGCCTCTGGGATCAGAACCAAATGACAAAAACTTTATTTAAATAGACTGGGTTTTTTTTTTTCCTCATGGCCTCAGTAATTGCCTTTTCCAGTGCAGTTTTATGATTTTATGGATGGTTAAAGCTGCTGTGGCACCAAATCCGTCTCCAGAGGGCCCAGGGTTATGTCCTCCAGGGATGTTTTTAATCAGGATTTTTAACTTGCCTGATTTGCATTTTATGTGCTTTCTGGGGTCAGTGTGGGAGTGAACGGCCACAGTTCAAGAAATAATTAGGCCCGGGCCTTAAAATGCTCATTATCTTTAAGGTCATTATTTCAACGAGCCTTTTAGGTCTTAATGTTCTTGCCAAGGTCCTTCCTTTGCCCCAGTTCACCTCTGGTAATTAAATATTGGAAAATGCGTTGTCAGGGAGCGGCGGTGCCGCCTTTGCACAGCTCCTTGGAAAAGCAGCAGGTTAAAATGGGAGTTTTCCCACATTCTGGAACTCTGATGGTCGGGAGGCCTGGGATCTGCAGCGGGTCAGCTCTGGGTTTGCAGAGCTGCATCCGAGCTGGGATTGAGTCGTGGAATCACGGGATCATTTGGGTTGGAAAAGCCCTCCGGGCCCGTGGAGTCCAACCCTTCCCCAGCACTGACCCGTGTCCCCAAGGGCCACGTCCACAGGGCTTGGAAATCCCTCCAGGAATGGGGGCTCCACCCCTGCCCCTTGCCAGGGCTGGGCAGCCCTTTCCAGGCAGGAATTTTCCCTGGTATCCAACCCAGCCCTCCTCTGTCCCCACAGCAGTCAGGGAAGGGCTCCCGTGTGCGCTCGTGGGCCAGGAATTCCTCACCCCTCATCCCACTGGAGGCTCCAAAGGAGGGGAAATTCCGAATTTTCAAAGCTTCTGGGAATTCTGCAGCTTGTGGGGCAGGAACACCTTTTGGCTTTGTGTCTGGGGAAGGTTTCAGGGTGTGTCATTGGGGGGATGGTTTAATGAGCTCTAATTGCACAGTCTAATAATCGTTAGACAGTGAACAGCAGAGGTGTTCATTTTGCTGTGGCCTTTTCCTTTTTCCCAAAAAAACCCCAGGTGTTTTAGGGAAGCTTGTGCTGCTGGGTAGTGTGGTGGGAAGGAGCTGTGAGATCCCATGGGATGCTGGCTGAGGATGGGATCTGGGAGTGCTGCAGGTGCTGCCCAGGCTGGTGATGACTCAGCAGGTGTTTCCCATCTCCAGCTGCTGAGATCCCACATTTTTTCCGGTATAAAACACACCTGAGCCATCATTGCAAGTTGAGGTAGTGTGGGAATAGTTCTTGCTGTGGGGCTGTGCCCCACAGAGCTGGGATGGATTGAGGGATCTGCTCCACAGCTGAAGGAGGAGGTTTCTCTCTTCCTTGTCCTTCCTTTGTCCCCAGTGGAATTTCCTGCTTTAGGTATTTGCTGGTTTCTTTTTTTTTTTAAGGATTTCTCCTCCTTGCTCCCACCAATTCCAGCAGCAGGGATGGCCCCATGCTCTTGCCATGCCTTGGATTTAAGTGCTGCTGTTTGTTACCATGGAGGTGGCTCTGTCAGGGAATGCCAAGGTGTGCCATCCTTGGAAGTGTCCAAGTGTTGGACAGGGCTTGGGACAACCTGGGACAGTGGAATGTGTCCCTGCCCATGGCAGGGGGTGGAACTGGATGATCTTTAAGGCTCCTTCCAAACCATTCCATCACTCCATGATCCAGCCCTGGTGTGGTGCCTCCAGGAATCAGTGATTTGACTTCCCAACACTCCTGGAAATCCCTCTGGCCCAGGTGGGTGGCTCCTCGTTCCTGTTCTTTCTGTCCCAAGCCCTGCAGGTAAAACCACCTCTAACCTGCATATTCCCAAAGGGAAGATGCCAAAGGGTTAAAGGTGTGTGTTAATCCTGGAGTTGGTCTCTGTGTGACCTTTTCCCTGGAGAACTTGGAATCTGAAACACTTGGAGCTCCGGCGGAAGCTTTGGCTCGGTGAGCAGCGCCGTCAGGATTCCACATTAACTCCCTGTGAAACCAGGGAATGAGTGGCTTTGGACAGCCCTTCCCTTGGAGTGATGAGGTCTGGGAGGTGGACTGGGCAAGCAGAAGCTGTTGGAGCTGAGGGATGCAGCTCCTTCCCAGCACGGAGAGGGTTTGGCACCGCTGAGCCCGGGGAAGGGAGCCGGGCTCTGCCAACCCCTCTCCAGTTTCCCAGGGACAAGGGAGCAGGAGATGAAGTATCTGCTTGGCAGCAGCTCTGGAGCAAACCACCTTTCCCTCCATGAATAGGGATGAGAGGGCAGCAGGAGGAGGGTTGGGCTGGGAGCTGCCATCCCTGGGCTCCGGTGGGACACCGGGATGTTCCTGTGGGTCCCCTCAGCTCTGGACACGCAGCTGGGAAATCATTTCTCCTCCAGCCTTTACCCTCCTTTATTTGAAAAAAAGAGTAAATTCATTTTATTTCTCGGCATCATCAATAGATGAGATGTTTTTCCCACTAGGAAAAGAGTTCCCAGGAAGTTTATGGCCAAGCAGTGGCAGTTCTTGGAGATCACCTTCTCCTCCTGCTGTTTCATCCATGAGTAGGTGGATTTTAACTCGCTCCATAACCTGCTCTTTCTTTCCCAAGTTTATTTCAGGTGGATTTGGAAGCTGGAGAGGTTGTGCCCCCTTAATCCCACAGAAAACTCTTGTTTTCTCCCTTGTTTCCTTAAAAAACCCAAATATCCATGGCTAAGAATCAATTTAAAACGCTCTGACTACAAAAACAATTTACTGGGTTTGAACACGTTTCTCCCTGGTTTTATTTGGTTGGCCCAGACTGACACAGGAATTGCAGAAGATTCCTGAGTGGAGGTGAAGGAAAGAACTTTTATTTTTTAGAGAATATTTATTTATTTTTAGAGATAGAGGTTCTTAATTTTAGTGTCTCGATCTCAACTGAAAAAAAGGCACTTTTTTCTTTTTTTTTTTTTTGTGTCCAGGAAAAGCCTTTTGATTTCAGTGTTTTGATGGGACAACCTACTGGGAAAGTAGTTGGGCTTTGGTGGCACCATCAAGATGGGCTTTGTACCCCCTTGAAGGGCTTTTAACCAATTTACTGAAGTGTCTCCCGTGGGATTTTGCAGGAAAAGGGTCGCCAATAATGGTCCAAATTAAAAATTTGCCTTGACAACACGACATTGACCTGAGTGTCAGTTGAAGCAGGTGGTGCTGATCCCAGCTTCAGATTCCCTGACGCTTCCACACTGGAAATATTCCATATTTCTGTTTTTCAGTTATTCTATAACTAAGGAATTCTGGGAGGGGATTTCCCCCCACAAAGCAGGTGTTGCTTTCATAGAGCCTGGGAATTCTTATCCTTTTAGTAGATTCCTTGAAATTTGCCAGGGAGGTGGAAAATGCCATCATGGCATGTCCTGCTCTGCAGGAACTCTTTGGAGGAGCCGCTTGGAATCAGTTTTCCTTGGCAAGGGTGAACCATCCTCTGGACAAGTGTGGCAGTTGTTGAGGAGCAAGATTAGGTCAGGTCAGTGGTAAATCAGCTGTAAATCAGGTGTTTGGGATCCTAAATGGAGCTGGGGGAGCTTTGGTGTCCCAGTCAGTCAGAAGTGGTGTTGAGGTCAATCCATGATGCCCCAGTGCTTCCCAGCTCCCTCTCCTTTGGAAGCAGATCATGGAATGGTTTGGGTGGGAAGGGGCCTTAAAGCCCATCCAGTGCCACCCCCTGCCACGGGCAGGGACACCTCCCGCTATCCCAGGTTGCTCCAACCTGGCCTTGGATACTTCCAGGGATCCAGGGGCAGCCACAGCTCCTCTGGGCAGGATGTTGAGGTTCTTTATGGGGGTTGTCCTTGGTACCTTGCCAGGGACAAAAATCTCTGGATAACAACTCCAGCCACTCAGTTAAAGGAATTGTCCTGCAGCGGGTCTGCTCCATCCACTGCCCTTTTCCTGCTGCAGTAGGAACCTGCAAGGTAGAAGAGACCAGATATAAGGAAGAAATAATGGGAAAAAGGAGGGTAGGGAGGCCCTGGCCCAGGTTGCCCAGAGAAGCTGTGGCTGCCCCTGGATCCCTGGAAGTGTCCAAGGCCAGGTTGGAGCAACCTGGGCCAGTGGAAGGTGTCCCTGCCCATGGCAGGGGTGGCACTGGACGGGCTTTAAGGTCCCTTCCAACCCAACCCATTCCATGATCCTAAAAGGAAAGGTCTGGTGCGGGAACAGTGGGATGGGAGTGGGAGTGTGGAGTGGGAGTGTGGACCCTTCCAAGGACAAACTGTGCACTTGCAGCCGTGGGGGGCAGAGCGAGGACCCACACAATTAAAAACCACTTTGCCACGTACCAAATGCCTGCCTTGTTTTAGTTGCTCATTAGTTAATTTTCTTCTAATGAGGCTCCATTAACGAAACCATCTGACATTGGAAGGGGGGGGGGGAGAAAACGGAGGGGGGGGAGAACCCGAGTTAAAAGAGCTTAATTAGCAAGTTAATTATAGCGAGCAGGGAACTGTACTGGTTACATAAATAAGGCATTGTTATGCACACACAAGCCAGGCCACGTTCAAACCGGCCGCCAACTGTCTGGAGGTCGGGAACCGCTGTAATTCCCCGCGGAACACAAGCGGGGCTTGTTTGCCGGGACGCCTCATTAAGTCTCGGGGTCCTTCCCTGCCAAAGGGAAAAAAAAAAAAAAAAGAGGGAGTCTGAAAATGCCAGCGGTTCCCCCTTTCCCTCCTCTCCTCCCTCCCTCCCTCCCTCTCCCTGTGCCTCCACCCCGCAGCTGACACCGGAGCGGGATGGGGAGGTATAAATGGGGGGCATTCCCGGCTCCGGAGGGACGCGGAGCGCGGGGCCGGCGGGGACACTGCCATGCCCAACAAGAAGAAGTACAATGTCAACGGGGACTCGGGGATCAAAGCCCAGGTGAGGGCACTCTTCAGCACCAGAACTGCGTTTTTCTATTCGTGGTTTTTCCTCTCTTTTCCTCCTCCTTTCCTTGCTGTTCCCCCCCCCACACACACACCCCGGTCGTTCATTTCTGGAGCCGACTGCTCAGGGAAAATCCCGATCTCCGGAGAATTTCTTTCCATTTTCTCTTGGGAGCAGGTTTCAGTGATGGAGTTGAGCCAAACACGTCTCTGGGGTTGTTCCTCGGAGCACTGCGATGGAGGAGGAGATGGGGTTGAGAGCAGGGAGATTCTCCAGGAAAACCTTGGATGACGAGAGTGGTTTTTCTGGGTGAAGGAGCACAGTTTTGTGGCAGGAACCCCGGGTGGAAGTGAGACCTGGCTCATTTGAAATGTGGTGAGCACACACCTGATCTTAGGAGTCATTGGCCTTGCACATCTGGCAGGGAGGTTTTCCAGCTTGAATTGGTTTTTCCTGCTGGAAGTTGAAAGCAGCGGCGCCTTGGGAGCAGGTTGGGCTCCTAAATCCAAGGAGCTGCAGCTCTCAGAGGCTTCAGAGCTTCTCCTTGGAGCTCCAGCCTGTGCAGGGGTGGCTGTTGCCTTCAGGGGTGTTTTGGTGTGAGCTGGATGAGCTCAGGCTGGAACCAAATCACTGTTCTCATCCATCCCCATCTTGGATGTCCCCCGTCCCCGGCGCATTGTGCTGTCTTGCCTCATGGGATTGCTTGGGATTAGAGCAGCCTGGTCTAGTGGAAGATGTCCCTGCCCATGGCAGGGGGCTGGAACGAGATGATCTTTAATATCCCTTCCAACCCAAGCCATTCCATGGTTCTATGGAATTCCAGCAGCCCTTCTTGCCCGCTCCCCCTGTTGCTCAAAGGATGTTGGTCGACGCAAGGTAAAAGCAGATCTGAGCCTTGGCCTGGCCCCTTCCCAACATTTTCCTTTCCTGGAGCTTCCTTCAACCTCTTGGGGGGTCAGTTCCTTGCTCAGGTAAAACTAAACCCATCTGGTAGTTTAAAGGGTTTAAACCCTGAAGGGGGTGGAGGGCAGGGCTTATTATAAAGCCTAGTTCTGGTTCTGCCTGGTGTGGTTCAGGACTGACTTTACTTAGTCTCATACTTGGTTTTGGATGTGGAAGGGCTCAGAGAGCTCCAGGTTACCAATATTGGTGCATTGCCTGGAACAGTCACATTGAGTGTCCTTGAAGGGAAATGTTAATTCCAGTACAAATTATTCCCCCTTGGTTGGAATCCCAGCCCATCCCAGCGTCGTTTCACACCGACAACCCGATGCTTTGATGGAGCTGCTCAGCCGTGGGGGGGGATTTGTTTTAAATTAATGGAATAAAAAGGGGAGAAAAAAAAAAAAAAAGGATGTTATTTCAGGCCAGCAGCTTCTTAGAGAAGGCACATAAAGGTGTGTGTGTGCACAGCCCCCGTCCTGCCGGGCTCGGGGTGTTAATCCTCCTTGGGGCTCTGGCTGGAACATGAGTTTGTCCTGGTTTTTTCCCCTCCCGTGTGTGTTTCCTGATCCGATGTCATTCTGTTGGTTGGTTTAAGATTAGCAGGGGAAAAAACCTCCCAGGTGCTGCTGCAAATCCTCTCCCAGCTCCTTCCCCTCCCCTCTCCTCCCAGCTCAAGTGCTGCCACTTAAACCACTGAGCTCGAGTTGGAATTCCCAGAACAGGGTCCAGTTCCTTCTGCTGAAATGACTCCTTGAAACAACTGCAGAACTTCTCAGGAAACCCTGAGGGGCTCATTAATAGGCCCAAGTTAATGGGTTTCAGTAATTTGGAGATGTAAATATTTGACCCTCGTTGCACCAGAACGAGTCAGTTCATGCTCGGAGCAAAGTCCAAGTGACTGGAAGTCGTGATTCCAATTTCCCTGAGATTTAACGGGAATCGTGGATGTAGTGGGGGCATCAAGGCTTGGCTCAGGAAGGGATGAGTGCCAGGAGTGGAAATATCTCCTCAAACTCTAAGTTTTAGGGTATGTTTGAATATGGCCCAGTAGCCACATACAGAGAAAACTGGAAGAGGGTGGGTTTAGATGGAATACTGGGAAGGAATTCCTGGCTCTGAGGGTGGGGAGGCCCTGGCACAGGTTGCCCAGAGAAGCTGTGGCTGCCCCTGGATCCCTGGAAGTGTCCAAGGCCAGGTTGGAGCAACCTGGGCCAGTGGAAGGTGTCCCTGCCCATGGCAGGGGTGGCACTGGATGAGGTTTAAGGTTTTTCCAACCCAAACCATTCCAGGATTCCATGAACTAAAAGGGATGTTGAGGTATGTGATGCTCGTGAAGCCCCGTGGAGTTGGTGCTGATGTGAGCAGGGAAGAGTGAAGACAGGTCCAACCCCAGGTGCACATCAAGGACACAGGAGGGCTGAGTCTCTGCTCTAAAATCCCCGAAATCACCTAAAAGAGCAGATATTTGGCTCGTGGGAAATCCTGGATTTGAGGAAATAAAGGAATACTGATTGCTTGTTCCTCTTTGCTGTTCTTGTCAACCAAAGGCTGGAGGAAAACCAAGCCCAGAGAAAACGATTCCTCTGTGAATACCAGGGTTAAATGTCATTTCCCTGTTAAAAAATGGGAAATTTGCTTATCCCTTCTGTCCTGGTGTGCTTGGAGCAGATCAGCCTGGCTGGCTTAAATATTTATCTCTTGTGCTCAGGGTCTTGGGGGAATCTGAAATCTTCATTCCTTGGTGGTGATAGAGATGGAAACAGGTTTTAACTCTTCACTGAGCAAAACACCACCAAATATTGGTGTTAATCCATTGCTGCAGCTCCTTGTGGACATTCCTGAGAAATCCAGCTCTCCAGCCTGGAGAATTGCTTGGATTTAATGGCTTATCCCGAATTCCTTGATTTGTCGGGTGAAGTTGTGTGCTCTTAATATAATATTCTTAAATACTTGTGTTCTCCAAAGGGGTGGGTTGGAGTGACATCTCTAATCCCTGCTGGAGGGTCTGGAATTAAACCAAACAGGGAATTTAACGTGTCCTGTCCCCATCAAACAACAGGAACTGTGGTCCAGCCCGGAGCTGGGACGGTGTCGGTGTCTGCTCGAGGCTCTGGGTTCCTGGGGTTAATCTCCTGCTGGGTGTTCCGGGTCTGACTCAGCTCCCTGGTTTCTCCCCACAGATCCAGTTTGCCGACCAAAAGCAGGAGTTCAACAAGCGCCCGTCCAAGATCGGCCGCCGCTCCCTGTCCCGCTCCATCTCGCAGTCCTCCACGGACAGCTACAGCTCAGGTGAGGGGGGCAGCTCTCCAGCCTCTGCACACCCCGGGGTTTTGTCCTGTCTTTCCCTCAGGGATCTCCCAGATCTGCTGGGGGGTCGGTACTGTGGGGAGGGGAGGTGTGGAAAGAGGGTTGTTGCTTTTTTTCCTCATCCTCGCGTGTGGTTGGATGGAAAATCAAGTCATTCTGATGCTCTTAAGGCTTCCCATCTCTCCTTATAGCCCTCATGTGCAGTTCCTGCTGCCTTCCCTCCTCTCTCCCCCTTCCTTTTCCTTCCAGGCTCAGCAAAACAATGTTTCTCCATTCTATTCATGCTTCCCTTCCTGTTCTTGAACAAATCCATGTGGATCCCGCTGTAGGTTTGGATTTACCTGTTGCACATGGGATTGGAGTCTTTGAAAGAGCAGTGAGGACCTTTGAGGGCCCTTTTGAAGGTGTTTTTCTTGCTGGAGTCTGAGCAGTGAAACTCTCTGGATGTGTTTTTGGGATATTTGGCAGGTCACAGCGGGTTTGAGGAGAGCCTGGGTAGATATTGGGTAGTTTCATGGAAACATGGAATGGTTTGGCATGGAAGGGACCTGAAAGGTCATCCCATTCCAAGCCAGGGACACCTTCCACTATCCCAGGTTGCTCCAAACCTCATCCAACCCGGTGAGAGGTTTAAAGCTCTGGTTTAATTAAGTGTAAAAGCCTCTGGAAACTCAACATCCAACTCCTGGCCGATGGCTCAGAGGCACTGCCACAGACCTGGCTGGTGGCCAGAGCTCCTCCTGAACTCCTGCATGGAAACCCTCCTTTGTGTTTCTCCACTCATTTCCCTGATCCTGAGGATATTGGAGATGAGGGGACAGGACCATGCTGTCCTTTCCAGAGGGAGGCATCAGCCCAGGCTCTGTTCCCACTTTGGAATCCACAGCTCCATCCAATCCCTGAGCACCAGGGAGTGTTTTGTGACTGTTGTTTTTGAAGAACTTGTTGTTCTGCTTGGCCTGGCCTGGGTCATCGTGTTCTCTCCTGGTTCACAGCTGGAAGAACTTGGAATACCTTTGGGGGATTCCCCAGTGCTCCTTGCAGTCACCATCTCCTGCTAAAGCATCGGCAGGGTCAATTAATGAGCTTGTGGGAATACTGAATTTCCCTCCTCCTGGAAGCGGGAGGTTGGCAGCCAGGATGGAAGACTTGAGTTCCCAGGGTGGCTGCAGGATGGAGGGATAAATCCCATTGGAACATCTTGGTCTTTGTTGTTCCCCTTCTCAGACTGAACAGTAGCACAGTCTGAACTACCCGTTAAGTTCTTCTGGGATGGGAAAAGGCTGGAAAAGAAGAAGCATGAGGAGAAGAGAGGTGATGATGGAGGGGAAGAGTCACAGAATTGCTTAGGTTGGAAAAGCCCTCGGAGACATCGAGTCCAAACATCTCCCAGCTCTGCCAAGGCCACCACTGAACCACGTCTCCAAGTGCCACATCCACAGGGCTTGGAAATCCCACCAGGGATGGGGACTCCCCCCTGCCCTGGGCAGCTGTGCCAGGGCTGGACAGCCCTTTCCAGGAAGGAATTTTCCCAAATATCCAACCTGCCCCTCCCCTGGCCCAGCCTGAGGCCGTTTCCCCTTGGCCTGTCCCTTGTTCCCTGGCAGCAGAACCCGACCCCCCCGGCTCCCCCCTCCTGGCAGGGACTTGCAGAGCCAGAAGGTCCCCCCTGAGCCTCCTTTGCTCCAGGATGAGCCCCCCCAGCTCCCTCAGCCCCTCCTGCTGCTCCAGACCCTTCCCCAGCTCCCTTCCCTTCCCTGGACACCCACGAAGTGCAGGGAGGTCTCAAGGTTTGGAGGTGATGGGCATGGGGGAAAAACTGACCCTAAACCAAGCAACTCTTCCCTGAGACCTTCTGGGAAGGCAGTTTTCCAGCATCCTGGTCCAAAATTCTAGGGCAGTGCCAGTGCTGTTGCAGTGATGCAAGGATGGGTGTGCAAACAGCTGTGGGTTCTTGCTCTTCCTGCCCATCAAAACTGGAATAATGAGGGTGGGCAGGCCCTGGGATAGTTTTCCCAGAGAAGCTGTGGCTGCCCCTGGATCCCTGGAAGTGTCCAAGGCCAGGTTGGAGCAACCTGGGCTGGTGGGAGGTGTCCCTGCCCATGGCAGGGGGATGAAACGACAGGATCTTTAAGCTCCTTTCCAGTCCAAACCATTCCATGATTCTGTGACAAACCAGCAGAGACACTGTGGAACGTGAAAATGTCACAGTTGCTGTAAAGTCCAAGGAATGACAAAACCAATGGTGCTGATCCCCCTCTTCCAATTAGAATTCCAAGTCTCTTTCCCGGATCTGCCACGAGCCGCCAGTTTTCTGTGATTGTTCCGCTTCATTTAAAGGGACTGATTTTTCTCACTGGGGAAATTAATTGTTTTCTGCCCCGTTTGGGAGCGATTTATTCGCCCCAGGACACACTTGGGTGTTTTATCAACATCTGCTGCTGCCAACCAGGGAAGGGCACCGAGCTGGGAGCTCTGCTCTGGAGTCCAGGGGGTGTTTGGGTCAATTTTACTTAAATTTTACCTCAATTTCACAAACTGTCCTTTCCCTTTCTGCCAAATTCAGATCATTATCTGCTCCAGCAAAGGTTTTGGGGGATCAGGTGGTTTACAGGAGCCCAGCTTTGAATGCTCAGACTCTCAGCAGTGTGTGTGACACACCATGTCCACCTTCTGTGGGTGGGATTGGAACAGGAATAGCTGGAATTCAAGGCCCCTGCCTTCATCCTCGTGCTGCTGCAGAACTTTGGGAAGGCTGTATAGAGAAGCAGCAAGGTTTGTCTTTATTTGGGCTGTGACAGGGGCAGGTTGCCCCTTTTTTGCCCTTAATGATGCCAGTTTTAGCAGCTCTGAGTGGACCCTCACCTGGAATATTAGCAAAGCTGAACTTGGCTGAGTTTAGGCTCTGACCTGGGCTGTTCTGGGTTAGGACAGGGGTGCAAGTCACTCCTTTTCTCCCCAGCATTTTTCCATGGGATAACAGTGCCTGAGACCTGCTGCTGCTTTCGTGTTGTTCCACTTGAAATCGTGGATTCGTGGAATATCCTGAGTTGGAAAAGGCACGCGTGGATGGAGTTCAATGCATCTGCAAATAATATACAAATCCTGGAATGGTTTGGGTGGGAAGGGACCTTAAAGCCCACCCAGTGCCACCCCCTGCCATGGCAGGGACACCTCCCACTATCCCAGGTTGCTCCAAGCCCTGTCCAACCTGGCTTTGGACACTTCCAAGGATTTGGAGTCCCCAGCCTGTCTGGGCAGAGATACAAACACATAATACAAATAGTATAATTTATATTAAAATGCTTCACGGCTCTGCAGAATTGCCAACCCCAGGCAGGGAGTTTTCATTAATCCACTTTTGGGTGAGTTGAGGTGATAATTGGGAGGCTGCCTATCCATCAGCTAATTGGATATTTCCAGGTGACAGGAATCCTTTCCTTTCTGTGTTTGTTTTTCGTTTGACAGAAAAGCAGAGGCAAAACTGACTGTTACAAATTATTATGCTGTTCTATTACAGTAATGATATTCATTTAATTGCCACAGTTCTGTAAACACTTTTATATATTATATGTATTTAGCAGTAAAGAACAATCTGCACAAGAAAATCTGGCCACTCTAGGCAAGGTGCTTTTTTTTTTTTGTTAAAAAAAATTACTTTCAGCCTCCAGAACCAAAAATGGCTGGTTTTAAAGAAACCTCCGCCCAGATTAACTGTCTTCAAGGAAATAATCCTCCTTGAACTAATTAATCCTCCCTTCTGGAGTCCTTGCTGTCCGAGAGTTTGGTTTTATATAAGGTGCCCTTTTGTTATTAATCCGGGCTCCTGGGCCTGCAGGGTTGTGAACACCCTGAATTCGGGGCTCCAGCGGGGGGTTTGCAGGGTTGGACTTGCCTTTCACACCCCTCTGAGGATGGAGCCTTCCCAGAGGAATTCCAGCAATGCCTAATTCCCCCCGTAAGCGGCTCAGGATCCGTGTGGGTCTCGGGGAGCCTGGTGCTCCGACAGAACCGCACTAAGCCTTTTTCCTTGGCATCATCCAAGTGCTTCACAGGAGCCAGAAGGGAAAGGAACCACCTTGTTGGGTCCTGCAGGAAAGACAAACCCACGGCCGGGGTGGGGTGGAGGGTTTAACTCCTTGGTTTGGGGGGGTTTTTTTGGGGTGAAAATGCCACCAGAGCCGTTCTGGGCAGAGGGAGGTTTCCTTCGCTCCAAGTTCTCTACAGAGGCTGTTGGAATCAGTCACAACTTGAGGTCTGGATGCCCCTGGAAAACTCCCTGGGAGCTCTGGGGGTGGTGGAGACCACGGGTTCAACCATCTCCCCATGACAGTGTAAGAACCCCTCACCCTTCCTGCTGCCTAATTCCTGACTGGGGTAGAAATGGGGAATCTGTCCTGAGCACTGGGGAGAACAACTCCCTTGGGTTGTAGAGCGTTCCCTCCTGGAAACTGTGCCTGTGGTGCTGGGGAGGACAGAGGGCTCGTCAGGGTGTGGGGTGTCCATCATTTGGAACCATCCATGACACTGGCCAACATCCCAGGCTGTCATGGATTGGGCTGTTCCACCACGGAGATTCTTCTCTGGAACAGATAATGTGATGTCATGGATTGGGCTGTTCCACCACAGAGATTCTTCTCTGGATCAGGCTGTTCTACCATGGAGATCCTCCTCTGGAATAGACAATATGTCTTGGATTGGGCTGTTCCAGCACAGAGATCCTCCTGTGGAACAGATAATATGATGTCATGGATTGGGCTGTTCCACCATGGGGACCCTCCTCTGGAACAGGTGATATGATGTCATGGATTGGGCTGTCCCACCACGGAGATCCTCCTCTGGAACAGATAATATGATGTCATGGATCAGGCTGTTCCACCATGGAGATCCTCCTCTGGAACAGATAATGTGATGTCATGGATTGGGCTGTTCCACCACAGAGATCCTCCTCTGGAACAGACCATTTGGTGCCATGGATAAGGCTGTCCAAGCAAGGAGATCCTCTTGTGGAACACTGAGTTGGACGACAGGTCTCGGGTTCATTTTACAAGTTCCACGTGATCTGGGGAGTAAAGGCTTGGAGTAAAACTTCCAGGCAGTTTAATAGGGAATGAGGCTTTTGAGTTGGGTCCTGGGAAGGTCCTTTGGAAAGGGAAGAGGAGCAGTGGTTTCTGGTTCATCACGTTGCTCTGACTGCTGGTGCCTGTCCTAAAAGATGGAAGAGGTTTGGTTTCCCACGGTAGGGACATATTCCAGGGGAAAACATGGCACAAATAATCTCCTCAGCTGATCCCAAGTGGAAGCAGAAGTAGTGGTTAATTCATCGTGACTCAAACTGAAAATGGATGTGATTTTATATAAGCACACGTGATTTTAGTAATCAAAATAAATGGAAAGGGGGATTTCTAATTCCATGAAGGGCTTTTCAACGCACCTCCACATGTCTGCTGTAGTGCAGTTCCATAACCAGGAGTTTGGAGGGCACTGATAGGAAAGGAAGACAGTTTTTGACACATCCACACCTGGTCTTAAACCAGCAGCTTAATCTGATTCCGTGGAACCATGATCCATGTGGGATCAGGTGATCCGTGGCTCTCTAACCCATTCCTGAAGTCCCCCAGGGATGGAGAGCCACCACCTCTGGGGCCAGTCCATGCCAGTGTTGTGTCATCCTCCCAAGGAAGGAGTTTCTTCCTCACGAGTTTCCTTGTGATCCTCCCAAGCAGCAGCTCCTGGTCCTCACTGAGGAGCATCCAAACTGAGCAAATCCAAGGACTGGGAATGCCACCATACCTGGATAATCATCAACTCACAGCCTTCACCAGGATGCTGTTTGGAATGGAATAGGGCCTTGTGTCTGTGCTGCCTTAAATTACAACTTGGGAAGGACTTCAAACAGTCCTGGGTGTTTTTGGTGGCTCCCTTAGAGCTGTAAAGGCTTGAATTTCGGGAAGAGAGATGGGAGAAGGCCACGGAGATGAGCCCGTGGAGGACATGGGCACTGTTAATTACCTCTGGTGTGGTGTTGAAGCTGGAGAAGATAAGAGTGAGGAATTCACCCCAGATAAAACTGCCTGGGGAGATGGTCCCTGTGGGAGAAGGGCAGATCCCAGCCAAGGATGGAGGGAGGTGGCACCTGCACATGGAGAAACACATCCATGGCCACGCTCAGCCAAGGATCATCCACGGGTGCTTTGGCCCCAGGGAATGTCTTCTCCTGTTTCTGACCTCCTCTCCCCCCTCCAGCTGCCTCCTACACGGACAGCTCCGACGATGAGACCTCCCCCCGGGACAAGCAGCAGAAGAATTCCAAAGGCAGCAGCGATTTCTGCGTGAAGAACATCAAACAGGCCGAGTTCGGGCGCCGGGAGATCGAGATCGCTGAGCAAGGTACATGGGGCACCTCCCTCCAGCTCCACCTCGTCCTGGGTCATCTTTTGGGGTCCTTCCTTCCCCCAGATCCCCTTCTGAGGCTCGGTGTGTCGGTGATTTCCCGATGCCTGTTAGAGATGGGAGAGCTTTGGTGGGGTGTTGTGGGACGGGAGAGGAGTTCGGGGTTGTGCCGAGTAGCTGCAACCAAACAACTCCTGAAGGGCTGTTCTACAGTCCAACATGTTTTGTTAAAGTCGGTAGAGAAGATGAAATCCATCAAATAAATTTGAGCTTGATTATCTCCGGAAGTCCATAGCAAAGGGTTTAGGAAACTGGAGGGACGTGGGAAAAGAGGGGCAGGGCAGGAAGTCCCAAGTTCTCCTCAGTCTGAAGCAGATTTTCCTCCAGCCTCACTTGGGAACTTGCAGGTAGAAATTTGAACACGGGATGATGCTTCATCCGAGATAGCAGGGAGAAAATTCAGAGGGATATTGGGTCCTTTTCACTTATTTGGGCTTGCTCACAAGGCTTTGGCCTCTTTGGAAGCTGCCCCAGCTGTACAAGTTCATGGGAACACCAGACAGTGGGGCAAGAAGTGGTGCTGCTGTTTGTCCTTGTCCTCATCCCTCTTTCCATCACATTCATGGGCCTGTTTTCCCTTCTCCCTGCAGAAATGCCCGCGCTGATGGCTCTGAGGAAGAGAGCTCAGGGGGAGAAGCCGCTGGCCGGGGCCAAGATCGTGGGCTGCACACACATCACGGCCCAGACCGCGGTGAGGGCCGGCCCCAAACCCCACACGGGGCTGTGCCACTGCTGAGCCCCTGCAACAGCCCCCAGGGGGTCAATGGGGGCACGAGGAGCTGGGAATTCCCCTCAGGAGTGGTTACTCCTGGCTGGATTTGGGACTTTGCGGAGTGAAATCGCTACACATACATATATATATAAAAAAATATATACTCTGAAGTTCTTATTTACGTCAGCCTTTTAAAATTGTTTCACAAATGCAAATTAACTGCAAAATTGTTTTCTGTGCAACTTTCTAACGACCCTGATGCTGCTTAAAACCAACTTCAGGGGTCCCAGAGAATCACTGAATCCTGGAATGATTTGAGCTGGAAGGGGCCTTAAGGCCCATCCAGTTCCACCCCCTGCCATGGGCAGGGACACCTTCCTCTAGACCAAGTTGCTCAAAGCCTTGTTCAACCTGACCTTGAAGCTTAAAACCCGCTTCAGAGGCCCCCAAAAATCGTAAAACCATGGAATGGTTTGGGTGGGAAGGGACCTTAAAGCCCGTCCAGTGACACCTCCCGCTGTCCCAGGTTGCTCCGAGCCCCGTCCAGCCTGGCCTTGAAGCTTAAAACCAACTTCAGAGACCCCCCCAGAAGCTTTCCCATGAACAGCAAACAAACCCCCCAACTGTGTGTTGCTCCTCGTGTTGATCTTCCCGGTGTTTTTTGGTTCCCAGGTGCTGATGGAGACTCTGGGAGCGTTGGGTGCCCAGTGCCGATGGGCCGCCTGCAACATCTACTCCACCCTCAACGAAGTGGCTGCTGCCCTCGCTGAGAGTGGTAGGAAACACGTCCCTCCTCGTTATTCCTGACTTTTATAAAAGGATTTCTTTGGTTTTATCTCGTTTTTCACCTCTTAGAGTTTTTTCCCCTTAATTATTTTTGGTTTAGAATAAACCCGTACGAGGTAACGGCACACGATCCATCCCTTCCAGTGCTGTGAAAACCTTGGAATGGTTTTAATCTGGAGGATAAAAGGACGTGGTACAAAATAATGGTGATGCCCTTAACGAGCTGAATGGGCTACCTGAAGCTGGAAGTTATTTTGTTAAGAGAAACAAAGCTAAATTTGATTTAAATGCTGTAAATTTGAGTCAGAACTTTGGCTAAAAGGGGCAAAAGAGAGACTTTGAGGGGGGAAATGATTCATAAAAAAGAAGCTGAGCGTGTTGGTGCTCACCTGGGAGACTGAAAACATGTTTTACCTGGGTGAGGTCAGGGGTTTTACCTGGGTAAGGTCTGGAATTTTACCTGGGTGAGCTCAGGGGTTTTGCCTGGGTAAGGTCTGGAATTTTACCTGGGTAAGGCCAGGGGTTTTACCTGGGTAAGGTCTGGAATTTTACCT
>NW_016690537.1:0-8523 GCF_001604755.1 Lepidothrix coronata | reverse complement strand
GGGATATCCCAGTCTCAAACCCCCCAGGGATGGGGGTGTCCCTGTCTCAGACTCTCCAGGGATGGAGGTTCCTGCTCCTGGACTCCCAGGGACCTTGGGGATGGGGATGTCCCTGTCCCAGACTCCCCAGGGATGGAGGTTCCTGGTCCCAGACCCCCAGGGACTTTGGGAATGAGGGTATCCCAGTCTCAAACCCCCCAGGGATGGGGATGTCCCCGTCCCAGACTCCTCAGGGATGGAAGTTCCTGGTCCTGGACTCCCAGGGACCTTGGGGATGGGGGTGTCCCTGTCCCAGACTCCCCAGGGATGGAGGTTCCTGGTCCCAGACCCCCAGGGACTTTGGGAATGAGGGTATCCCAGTCTCAAACCCCCCAAGGATGGGGGTGCCCCTGTCCCAGACCCCTCAGGGCTTTGGGGATGGGGGTGTCCCAACCCCTCTGGGATTTGGGAATGGGGGTACCCCAGTCCTGGATCCCCCTGGTCCCCATCCCTCAGGACCTTGGGAATGGGGGTATCCCAGTCTCAAACCTCCCAGGGATGGGGGTGCTCCTATCCCAGACCCTTCCAGAGCTTCTGGGGACACCCCTCATGGCCTTGGGAACGAGGGTATCCCAGTCCTGGATCCCCCTGGGATTGGAGTGTTTATAAATATGTGTATCTGTAGGGGTTAGCTTAGAACAGTTTGGGTGCCATGGGAAGCAGGTTTGGAGCCATTTGGATTATTTTCTGTAGGAAGGGGAGGGGCAGGGACTGAGCTCTGCTCTGGGGGGACCAGGGACAGCACCCAGGGAAGGGCTGGAGCTGTGTCTGGGCAGGCTCAGGCTGGATCTCAGGGAAAGGTTCTTCCCCCAGAGGCTGGTTGGGCACTGCCCAGGCTCCCCAGGGCAGTGGGCACAGCCCCAAGGCTGCCAGAGCTCAGGGAGGGTTTGGATGATCCTTTGGGGCACAGGGGGTGACTCTGGGGATGGGCCTGTGCAGGGCCAGCAGGAGGAAGAGAAGAAGGAGGCAGGTTTGGTGCTGCCTGGTGTTTTACTTGTTAATTTAGACCTGACTTAGCACTCAAAACTCAGTGCCAGCACCTCCCTTACCTTCCAAGTGCTTCACAATGAGCTGTGTCCTGTGGGAAATGAACTTCTCCTGCTCTCCCAGCTGTGGGGTTGGGGAGAAGGTGGGTTAAATGGCTTCTGGGTCTTGCCCACCAAGCAAGGTTTTGTTGAACTCCTTTCTAAATTAGCACAGCTGCCTTAGTGCAAAGTTTTCTGGGTGCTTAGTTTGATTCCAGAGTGTCTTGCTGCGGTTTAAACCGAACTCATTTAATGCACCCACCGAAAATGGCTCAAAATCAGTATTTTTTGAGACGAGGTTTCATCCTTTTCGCCATTAAATTCTCACCTTTGGTTGATGGGATTTTTCTTACTTAAGCAAAGCCTCTGTTCCAGAACAAAACTCAGATTTTCAGGTGATTTCCACACTTTGAACCTGCTCTTACTGTGGGAGCACAAAAACCTCAGGTAACCCAACTCTGCTCCGCTGCTTTATCCTGCCCTTGTTTCCAGGGAAAACAGAGAACCTGGGACTACGTGAGTGGAATAATTTTCAGCTGTCAAATGTGCTGTTTTCATCATGTTTCCCCAAAGCTTTGGAGCCCTGGAGCTTGTGATCTAAATTAGGTGGGAAGCAGTGGAAGGTGGCAGATAAATGCGGCTCCGGGTTGGTTTTTTGCCAGTGTCGGCTCCTTTGAGGTGGGATTTTTGTCCCTTCCAGCCAAAGCTGTTCATTCCCTCGCTGTCACCTTTGAGAAGAACAGGGAATGTCAAAAAAATCCACCCCCGAGCTCCGAGCTGGAGTCTAGACTGTCTTTGAGGAATCACTTCCCATCCAAAACGTCGCTGTTTGAACAACTCAGCGTTCCAGAAAACGCACGTTTTGCTTTCCCAGGATCTGCTCAGAGCCCTTCACGTGTCTCCAGCCATCAGAACTGTTTCCAGAGCTGCTTCTGGAGCACAGGGATAACTGAGGGGAGCACCAAGTGCCTCGGATCTATTCCCAGAGATTTGCACGCTGGACTTTGGAGATCCGTGGTTTTAGAGATAAGGAATGGGACACTGGAAACAGGGTGAAGAACAGGTGTGAGAGGTGTGGAACCATGGAAACAGGATGGTTTGGGTGGGAAGGGACCTTCAAGACCATCCAGTGCCACCCCTGCCATGGGCAGGGACACCTTCCACTGGCCCAGGTTGCTCCAACCTGGCCTTGGACACTTCCAGGGATCCAGGGGCAGCCACAGCTTCTCTGGGCAACTTGTGCCAGGACCTCACCACCCAGAAATTCTGACCTTCAGAGGAGGGTTTTGGAAATCCATACCTTCAGAGGATGGCTCTGGGAACCAAAGACCTTCATGGAATGGCTCTGGGATTCCTGAACTTCAGGGAATCAGGGTTTTGAGAGTGCTGACCTTCAGGAGGAGTGCTCTGGGAATCACAGGCTTTCACAGTGGGGCTTTGGGAATCCAGACCTTCAGAGGAGGGCTCTGGGAATCCAGACCTTCAGAGGAGGGCTCTGGGAATACTGACCTTCAGAGTGGGGCTCTGTCTGGACAGGAATGGCTCAGAGAGGAGTTTTTTTTTCCTGAAAAATACGGAATCTGCAGCACTGGGATGTTGGTTCCCTGATCCAGGACCGCGCTGCCTCCGGGGGGATTTCGGTGCCATCTCCCTCCACTCCCTCCTGCCATCTCCTTGTGTTTTCCTCGCTCATTTTCTGCGGCAAATTGTTTTCAGGCACGTTACTGAGCTAATCCTGGGCAGTTTTAATCCACTTGGTTTGGGCAGGATCAGCCACGTGCTGTGGTTTGGGAAGCTGGGAAGGGAACAGGGGGAGGCGAGGTGGTAACGGGGCCTTGGGTGGGTTTAAGAGGTGGTGAAATGGCACCTGGAGACACCAGTTTCTTTCCTGGAAGAGCCAGAGATTTTTCTGTTGGAGAAAACAGGAGATGGAAGGGCTGAGGGAGGGTGAAGGGACAGCAATGGGAATTTGTCCTGCTTGGAGAGAGAAACACCCACCAAGGTTCCCACCTGGAAGAGCTGCTTTTCTGCTGGAGAAATCATCTGCACCTCAAATAAAGGCTTTTTTCCCCCCAAAAAAAAAATAAAACTGGCTGGAAGAACGAGAATGAGGGCAAACAACCTGCATAAAGCTGGGAAAACTGCAGGAATGTGGGGCTGTGCTGCTGGATGGTCGGGGCTGCCACACAGAGGTGACCTTCCCTCAAAACCGGTTCCCCCGTGGATTCAGCTTGGGGGTTTTACATCCCCTGCTCTCCCAGGAAAGAGGAAACTTCCAGCTCCCAGAATTCTCTCTTAGAAGAGGATTATGTGCCCTATTAAATGGGGATTAATGAAATGGAGATGTCCTGGGAGCCAGGCTGCTCAGTTCCAGGCTGCTGGATTCCTACCTGGGCTGGCCCGGCAGAGCTGCCCAGCCCACTTAACCCTCACCTGCCTCTGCTTCCCTGTGGGTGGAACATGGAGCTGGGAATGCCCCGGAGACTCAAGAGCTGGATCTGCATGGATGCTCCTAAACATTCTGCCTGTGCTTCCCAGACATTCTGGAGGAGCAGCTGCTGCACATCAGTGGCAAATCCAGCCATTCTGAGAGGAAAATACATAATATTTCCCAGGAACTCTCTGTCCATGGATGAGAAGCCACCATATTATGTTATGGCAAAGCTCAGGGATGTCACCTTTGTGCCCAAATGGGGCTTCTGCCACGTGTGGGAGCGTTCTTTTTTCCTGGGAAAGCTGCAGACCCTCAGCAGGAGGGGCCCAGCCGAGCTCCACCAGTGACCAACGAGTGGAGGTGCTTCTGCCCGGGGTTGGCACGTGAATTTTAGGGCACCCCTGGGCCACACCAGGAGCTGTAGGGAACAGGCAAAGAAGGGGATGAGGAGGAGGATGATGATAAGGTCTGATGTTAGTGTAGGGAACATGCACAGAGGAAGAGGAGGGTGAAGGTGATGCAGGCAGAATTCTTTGGTGTGGGAGTGGGGAACATGCAAAAAGGGTGATGGTAGTGGTGGTGGTGGTGATGATGATGGTGATGATGGCAGTGACTGTGAGGAGGATGGTGATGATGATAGTCATGCCCTGGGGTGATGAGCTCTCAGCCAGTCTGGTCAGCACAGTTCCCTGGCACTTCACCCTCCTCCTTTTGCATCCTGCTCTTTCTCCATCCTCCTCCTCCATTCCCAGTCACGTCAGAAGAGCTGATGACTCTGCCCAGTTCAGAGGTTTTTCCATCTGTGCTTCTGGGAGACAGGGAGAGAGGAGCCTGCACAGCCACTTTCCATAATTCCTCAGTTCTCTTCATTGCTACCAAGGTTTGCTGTGTTTGTCTGACCTGTTGCCTCTCCAGGACATTATTGATGAAGCGTCATTCCCGCTCGGAATGCTCAACCAGAGTGTTCCCACCTGGCTCACACTGTGGGGTTTGAGGTGCCAGAACATGGGATGGTTTATCCCTGGTACCTCTCTGGGTTCTGGAGGCCTCACTGGACCCTCAGAGCACTGACTGGGGTTGTTTCCTTTCCAGATCCTGGATGATGGGGGAGATCTCACTCACTGGATCTACAAGAAATATCCCAACATGTTTAAGAAGATCAAGGGGATAGTGGAGGAGAGTGTGACAGGAGTCCACAGGTAACGGGATGGGCTGGGCTGGCAGGAGAATTTGGGACAGAAACACCTCAGGGCGCTGGTGCCAAAGGCCCCCGTGCCAGGAGACACCCCAGCTCACCTGAGGGGTGAACCCCCAACACGTGGGCTGAGCTTTCCCTTCAGCCTGGGCTTGGCTTTCCAGGAGAGCTGTTTGAAATCCCTCCTCGGTTCCCGCTTGGAGCTGCTGCTCTGAACTCCAGAGTGGGAGCAGAAGCACCTCCTGGGCACTGGGTGGGTGGGAAGGTGCACCAGGCCTTGTTTTCCCCCTGGGAAGTGGGAGGAATGGTTCCTCAGCTCGTTTGGGGGATGGAGGAGGAAGGGCTGAGGGCGTTGCACAAGAAGGGGTGGGCTGAGGGCAAAGCCAGAAGTGTAGTCCTGACCTAAATCTCTGGGAAGAAGTGAGATTTGGGAAGAGGAACTGATTCTCCAGTCGGGGTGGGGTCCCACAAAGGGAGGACCTCAGAGATGACTCAGTGAAACCCATCAGTCCATGGCAGGAGCAGAGGTGTGGTGGGAGAAGTGGCCTTCCCAGGGGAGTTAATCCTGTCACAGGCGCCGGAAAACAGGGAACTGGGGGGAAGAGCAGCAGCCTCTGCTTTTTGCCCTATTTTTGCAGGGAGAAGGGTTTGGCTGCAGCTCTTGGAGCTGCCGGAGAGCTTGGCCAGAGGTTCAGGCATCCCTTGAAACGGGGAAATGAAATATTGAAAGAGGGAAGTGGATTCAGGTCTGCAGCCAGTGGGGTCAGGAAAAGGACTGATGGTATTTTTAGTATCTGGAATCATTCCCAATATGGGCAAAAGACATTTCCAAGCATGTTCTTCTTCCCATGGGCTGGAGCAGGGACATTTTCAGATGCTCTTTGAAGCCCCAGTGACGTGTTTGGATTCATTTTTAGTGGTTTTGCTGCTGCTGGGAGTCGAGTCCGTGCTTGGAATTAGGAGGGCAGGTTGATGTTGGAGAGCTGGGGGGGTTCCCCTGGAGAAGAGAAGGCTCCAGGGAGAGCTGAGAGCCCCTTGCAGGGCCTAAAGGGGCTCCAGGAGAGCTGGAGAGGGACTGGGGACAAGGCCTGGAGGGACAGGACACAGGGAATGGCTTCCCAGTGCCAGAGGGCAGGGATAGATGGGATACTGGGAAGGAATTGCTGTCTGGGAGGGTGGGGAGGCCCTGGAATGAATTTCCCAGAGAAGCTGTGGCTGCCCCTGGATCCCTGGAAGTGTCCAAGGCCAGGTTGGAGCAACCTGGGCTAGTGGAAGGTGTCCCTGCCCATGGCAGGGGTGGAATGAGATGCTCTTTAAATCCCTTCCCACCCAAACCCCCCAGCAGAGCGCAGGGGAATGTTTTCCCCCTGAGGCCGTGTTTTCCCAGGGGAATGTTTTCCCCCTGAGGCCGTGTTTTCCCAGGGGAATGTTTTCCCCCTGAGGCCGTGTTTTCCCGTGTCCATGCAGGCTGTACCAGCTGTCCAAGGCAGGCAAGCTCTGTGTCCCAGCCATGAACGTCAATGACTCGGTCACGAAGCAGAAGTTTGACAACCTGTACTGCTGCCGGGAGTCCATCCTGGACGGGTACGTACGGGACACCCCCCATCCCACAGGGAGTGGTGCCCACGGCTCTGCCCTGCTGCCACTCGGCTCGTTTGAGCCCAGCTGGTGTGTGAGAGCAGAACAAAGACCCTTCATTACCTGTGCTCTGCTTCAGAATTCCTCACATGTGGCTCCTTCCCGTCCCTCTGGCCTTTTTGGGACAAAAGCCGTCTGTGTCCGTGGGGGGTGTGAGTGGAGCAGCAGCTTCCTCACCACCTTCTTTGCCTTTCTAGTTTCCATTTTTTTATCCTCAGGGATCTTTTTTGTTTTGTTTTGGTTTGGTTTTTTTTTCTCTCTCCACCTCTTTATTCCCTTTATTTTGGTGGAATTGGGTGTCTGTGTCCTCACCTCTTCCACCGCCCAATTCTGTCGGAGCCAAGCGAGGTCAGGACAAGTTTTGTTCCTGCAGTTCAGCTGGGACATATTCCATGAACAATCCATAAAGCTGTAACCTGGAGCAGTGTTTTCCAAGGCACTGGAAGCTGTAACGTGTTTTCCAAGGCACTGGAAGCAATAATGGGGGAAATGAGGGTGGTAAAACATGGGAATGGGTTGCCCAGAGAAGCTGTGGCTGCCCCTGCATCCCTGGAAGTGTCCAAGGCCAGGTTGGAGCAACCTGGGACAGTGGGAGGTGTCCCTGCCCATGGCAGGGGGTGGCACTGGATGGGCTTTTAGGTCCCTTCCCACCCAAACTATCCTGGGATTCTACAGCAACCCCTTGAGGGGTGAGTTGGGATTTGGGTTAAGTCTGGCCCAGGCGTCTAAAACTGGGTCAAGGGAGGTGTGAGCAGAGGTGCAATTAAATCTGCTGTGGGTTTTATCCAAATTGTCTCGGAAAAGTGAGGGAATTTCACCTTCCCTGCACTGCTAACCTATTTACTCCTGTGCTAAAAATAGCCTGGAATGTAGGACACTCTTAGGGAGAAACCAGAAGGAAAGGGAGTGGAAGGGGGAGCTTCATTTGTGGGAAGCACTGGGATCCTGGCAGTGAGTTACCACTTCCCTGCTGCCTCTGTGCTGCTCTGTGTGGCATTTGGAGCCACAAAAATGAAGAAAAACATGTTTTTGCCGAAGGTTTTCGGCATTTCAGGAGTGGCAAAACAAAGGGTCGGCAAATAACGAGCAACAGAAAAAGGGCTCCAAACCCAAACTGTGTCCTGTTTGTTGTGTTTCGCTGGGAAAAAGGGGAAAAGTCAGTTTTTAGGTGGGTTTGGGGCCTTCTCTGCCCCCCAAATTCTCAGGGGTCCGGGACCCAGCCGTGGGGTTGGGGAGGAGCAGCAGCTAATCCCGGGATTAGCTCTTAGGGCTGGTTTTAAGTGTGGTTTTCTCTCCTCCCTCAGCCTTAAGAGGACGACGGACATGATGTTCGGAGGGAAGCAGGTGGTGGTTTGTGGCTATGGGGAGGTAAGAGGGCCCCGTTTTCCAGGGGGGAGGAATCCTTGGCACTTGGCTCTTCCCACGTGGATTTTTCCATCCTCGGGGATTTGTCTGCACCTGCACCTTCAAACCCGAGGGCTCGGCCAAAAACTGAAGGTTTTCCTAATTGCCAGTGTGTTTCTTTATTATGGAGGAGATGCCAAAGCTGGATCTTAACTGGCACGAGGATTAAATATTCAGAATATCTTTAATGTCTAAATACTGGCATATCCAGGGATTAATACATCACACAGGGATGTATCTTTTATATTATATATTATATTTAAGATAATATTACAACATTCAGAGGTTCTGCACAGCGTTGCATGTTGATGCGTGGTCAAGGAAAAGAAGTTATTCATTTATCTCTTATATAAACATACATAAAATTTATAGAAATTTGAGTGTAAACATACGTAAATTTATATAAATTTGCATATAGAGATATGTTGATTTATATAAAATTGTATAAAAACACACATAAAATTTATTCAAATTTGTATATAAATATATAAATGTATCAATGTATACATAAATATATTAATATTCATATAACATTTATATAATATTTACAGATCCCAATTTAAATGGATTTGTATATAAATACATATTAAATTCATATAAATTTGAGTATAAACATAATTACATTTATATAAATTTGTATATAAAGATATATTGATTTATATACAACTGTATAAAAATACACATAAAATTTATTCAAATTTGTATATAAATATATAAACTTATCAATGTATATATAAATATATTAAATTCATATAACATTTATATAATATTTACAGATCCCGATTTAA
>NW_016690536.1:277660-279585 GCF_001604755.1 Lepidothrix coronata | reverse complement strand
AGGAGGAGGAGGAGGAAGGAGGGCAGTTCTGTGGCGGAGGGAAGGAGAGGAGGTGGTGCCAGAGGCAGCTGCGGTGCCAGCGGGGCTCACACGGCAGCGCGGGTGGGTGTGCTGGGCTGGTTCAGCCGCAGCGTTCGGCACAGCCAGCCCGCGAAATCCACCTCCTCCACCTCGGAGCGCTTGATGAAGGTGTGATTCTGCAAGCACAGGGGAGAAAAAAAAAAACAAAAAAACAAAACAAACAAAAAAAACAGGGTTAGGAGCACCCTCCCCGGCTCCCAAAGCAAAGCCCTCGTGCTGTGGGATACACCCTGGAGAGGGGAGAAGGTGCTGGTGCAGTCCTGTGCCAGGGTCTCAGCATCCTCACGGGGAGGGATTTCTTCCCAATATCCCATCTAGCCCCACCCTCTGGCAGTGGGAAGCCATTCCCCTTGGCCTGTCATCCCAAGTCCCTCTCCAACTCTCCTGGAGCCTCTTTAGGCCTTGGAAGGGGCTCTCAGATCTCCCTGGAGCCTTCCCTTCTCTACCTTGGCCTTGGACACTTCCAGGGATGGGGCAGCCACAGCTTCTCTGCCCAACCTGTGCCAGGGCCTCACCACCCTCACAGGCAGGAATTCCTTCCTAACATCCCATCTAAATTTCCCCTCTTTCACTTTGAAGCCATTCTCTGTGTCCTGTCCCTCCATCCCTTGTCCCAGGTCCCTGTCCAGCTCTCCTGGAGCCCCTTTATGTCCTGGAAGGGGCTCCGAGGTCTCCCTGGATCCTTCTCTTCTCCAGGTGAACACCCCCAGCTCTCCCAGCCTGGCTCCAGCCTTTGGAGCATCTTTGTGGCCTCCTCTGGACTTATTCCAGCAGCTCCACATCCTTTGGATGCTGGTGCCCCAGAGCTGGAGGAAGCTCTGCAGGAGGGGTCTCACCAGAGCTGGGCAGAGGGGCAGAATCCCCTCCTTCACCCGGCTGTGGGATGAGCCCAGGACATGGATGGATTCCTGGGATGTGAGCACACATTTCCAGCTCGGATTCAGCCCTCACTCACATCCACCTGCCCGGGTGAGGAGCCAGGTTTGGCTCAGGCACCTCAGCAGACACCGGACAGGCGGGTGGTTCCCCGATACCATCAGCGCCTTTGAACCAAAGGTGGGTGAGTCACTCCCTCTCCCTGCCTCCATTTGGCTCATCCCAAAGCTCAGCCCTGGGAGTTTCCAGCCTTTGGAGCAAGAGGCTCCTCAGAGGGAAGGGGTAGCAGTTGGCAGAGCTGGTGCCACCCCACTGCAGGAAGAAAATTCTCTCTGCCCCCCTCACTCACCATCAGCATCTTCAGATCTGCCCGTTCCGCCGGGTTCTTAATTAAGCTGAAATGAGAAGAACAAGAGAGAAAAAAAATCAATGTGAGACATTCCCTGGGGGAAAAGTGGTTATCAGGCTGGATAGAGAGAGGTCTCCAGCTTCCCCCAAAGCCACTGGGCCCCCTGGCTCCTTCCCTGGCTCCGTCCCCACCAGCCCAGCTCCCAGGGAGAGCCGAGGGATCCGTGTCTTCCATGGGGATAAATTGCACCCTGCAAAGGGAGAAAAGGCCCTAAAGCTTGGCAGGAATTAGTAGTGATCCTTGTAACATCCAATCCCTGGTTTAATGGGAGCTGTGGCAGCACCTTCAGGTGTCCCCCCACCCCACCAGAAGGGCTGGTGTGTTCCTGGTGCCTCTGGGGTGACTCAGCCCCGGGAATCTGCTCCACCATCCCCCCCTTGCCAGATTTAGAAGGAGCTGGGATCCTGCTCAGCATCCCCCCAGATAAACTGCTTTTATTCCAAGCCTTCCCGAGGCTGGAGTTGCCAGCACAGCACTGCAGAGAAGGCAGGGAGGGATCACCCAGAGCCCTGCTGAACACCTCGGGTGGAGCAGCAGCTTGCAGGGCTGTCAGGGAGCA
>NW_016690536.1:275456-277113 GCF_001604755.1 Lepidothrix coronata | reverse complement strand
TGGATGGAATATTGGGAAGGAATTCCTCCCTGGGAGGGTGGTGAGGGACTGGGATGGATTTCCCAGAGAAGCTGTGGCTGCCCCATCCCTGGAAGTGTCCAAGGCCAGGTTGGAGCAACCTGAGATAGTGGAAGGTGTCCCTGCCATCCAGGGGGTGGCACTGGATGAGCTTTATGCTCCTTCCAACCCAAACCAATCCGGGATTCCACGACTAACAAACATTTCCGAGCCCACCCTGACTCAGCAGAGTGGACACATCACTCTGGCACCTCTGGAATGCCCGTGGAAAACAAACACCCACCTCATTAACTATATAATCCAGCAGTTCAAAGATGGCCATGGCAGGCCGACTGTCCATCCCGTGGCCTGCGTGGGGAAGGTGACAAAAACAGTGGTCAGGGACTGTTTGGGGACAGCAAAGGACTTAAATTTTGTGTGCAGGCCGTGCCTGTGGGACTCCTGCTGGGAGAGGCAGAGGCGACTCGCCGGGGAACCGAGTTGTGGTTAAAGAGAAAACCAACCACATTCCAAAATTTCGGGTTTCTTTCACCAGGCCTGCACAGCCCAGATTTATTTCCTAGCTCGGAGCACTTGGAGAGCACCATCTGCTGCTGATGGTGCCTTCTGCTTCCAAGGGAGTGGCTCCAGCAGAGCCTCCTCAGAACCCCAGTGCTCCTTTGGTGCTCTTGTGAGAGCTCCCAGCAAAGCTCTTCCCAAAAAACCGCCTCGGGCTTGAAAGGAACTTGCCGGGGGAGCGCCAGGGGCTGTGGCATTGCCCCTCCAAGTGGTTCACATTCCAACAGCCTGCACCATTCCCAGCAGAGGGGACACAGCAGGGTCCAAAGGACGGATTTGGGATGCCACCTCCACCTCCCCACGCACGCCCGGACCCCGCCTGCCTCGCCCGGCGGTTCCAAACCTCCGCGGTCGGAGCATCGAGGCGGCCTCCCTAAAAAAACCACTCCTTTCCCGGCACAGCCTCCTCCTCCTCCTCCTGCGGCTCTCCCAGCCCCCAGCCCCTCGTTCCCCCACACGTGAGGTGTTGGTTGCAGTCACACCACAGCCCCTACCACTGACGGGGCGTCCTGGGGGCCTGGCCCGCGGCGAGACGCTGTGGGACTCTCCCTCCGCCCCGTCCACCACAGGACGGCCAAATATTGCTTCCAGTTCCTTGGAGTCTGGCGGGGGGATTGGGTACCTTCCGATCGACAGCTCCACCAGGGACAGCCCCATGCTCCAGATGTCCGACTGCACCGAGTAGTGAGTGCCCTGCAAGCGCTCGGGCTGCAAGGGAAGAGCAACGGGAGCGAGGTCAGCGGGCTGGGAATGCCGAGGGAGGAACGGCCACGGGCTTGGGAGAGTCACACGCAGAGCACAGGGACATCCACTGACTTGGAATATCACCACACAGAGCATGGGAACAGCCACTGACATGGAATATTGACATAGAGAGCATGGGGACATCCATTGACTTGGAATAGTCACACAGAGCATGGGGACATCCACTGACATGGAATATCAACACACAGAGCACGGGAACAGCCACTGACATGGAATATTGACATAGAGAGCATGGGGACATCCATTGACTTGGAACAGTCACACAGAGCACGGGAACATCCACTGACATGGAATATCAACACACAGAGCACGGGAA
>NW_016690536.1:268014-274180 GCF_001604755.1 Lepidothrix coronata | reverse complement strand
GGGAATGGCTTCCCAGTGCCAGAGGGCAGGGATAGATGGGATATTGGGAAGGAATTTCTGGCTGTGAGGGTGGGGAGGGGCTGGGATGGAATTCCCAGAGAAGCTGTGGCTGCCCCATCCCTGGAAGTGTCCAAGGCCGGGTTGGAGCAACCCGGGATAGTGGGAGGTGTCCCTGCCCACAGCAGGGGGTGGGACTGGATGGGCTTTAAAGTCCCTTCCAACCCAAAGCACTCCTTGATTCCGTGATATCCCAATGGTCTCTCCATTCCAAGACTCCACCCTTCCAGGGAAAGGGCGGTCCCAAAAGGGTCACGGGCAAACAGGATGGAAAAGAAGCATCATGTGCAGACATAAAGCACTTGTAGCACCTCATCCACAGCTCCAGCTCAGCAGCATTTACAGCTGCTGATGTTTGGGAACGTGGAACACACAGCAGGAATCTTTCTGTGTGCTGAAATCTAACTGATTAACAGAAGTTTGATTTTCCTGCTCATCCCTGTTTCACATCCAGGAGCAAAAAGTCCACACGAGGCTCTTACCGTCGAGAGAGGGAAAAAAAAAATTAAAAATAAATCCATCCCTGCAAGTCATCCCCACTGGCAGCTCCGAGGCAGCTTGGAGCCAGTGCCTGGGTGCAAAGGGGATCTTATTTTTAAATAGCCCCCAGTCTAACTATAACTGGACTTGACTAACCATTCCCAAAATACGAGAGCAGCTCAGACCTGAGTGCTCAAGTGCAGTGTGGGGCCTGCCCTGACACCCCCACCCACCCCCTGAATTTTGGGCACCAATTTTGTTCTTGCAGGTGCTCTCTCATAGGAATTCTTCAAGGTCAAGTTGGACAGGGCTTGGAACAACCTGCTCCAGTGGGAGGTGTTCCTGCCCATGGCAGGGGATGGGACTGGATGGGCTTTAAGGTCCCTTCCAGCCCAATCCATTCTGGGTTCACTCTCACTGGCTGGTTCCAGTTTGGCTTTAATTTCCCAGTAGCCTGCACCAAATCCCAGCTGCACTGAAGTGGGTTTACCCCTGTTTACCCCCAGAGGAGGTGGGTGGATCTGCACCAGGTTTTTGTACAGAGCTTTGCACGCAGAAAGGGATTTTTTGAACCCCCAAAAACGCACTGAAATAAAACAGGGAGGGACAGGACACAGGGAATGGCTTCCCACTGCCAGAGGGCAGGGATAGACGGGATACTGGGAAGGAATTCCAGGCTGTGAGGGTGGGGAGGGACTGGGATGGATTTCCCAGAGAAGCTGTGGCTGCCCCGTGCCTGGAATTTGTAGGATCTGAAATGTCTTTCCCTGCAAGTCTGTGCATCTCCACGTGCTTGGGGAAGCACAGGCTGGAGCTGAGAGGCCACCAAGTCCTTGAGAAGATGAGGTCTCTCCTCCCACTTCCAAAGGCTCACCCCAAAACAAACCAGGGTGGAAACTCAGAGCGAAGCCACGAGCAAACCATCCCCACCCCGGTTCTGTTTTGTTGAACCCAAATGCCCCCCTCCCCCCCCAAAAAAAAAAACCCCATCTGGGAGGAACTTACAGACATGTAGGACCGAGTTCCCACAAAGGAGTTGGCCATGGAGTCGATGAGCTGCCCGCTGACCCCGAAATCACACAGCTTGATCTCCCCTCGGGAATTCACCAGGATGTTGGAGGGCTTCACATCTGGGAAGAGATGCCAGGGAGGGCAGAGTGAAGGGGGTGACCCCCCCCGGGGCTCCTGCACTGCGGGGCAGCTATTTTTAGGCTCCTCTCCTCTCACCTCTGTGCATGATCTGGTGCTTCTCCCGCAGATACGCCAAGCCTCGTAAAACCTGGGAGGAATCCAGAGGCTGGGTGAGATCAGAGCTGGGAAGGGAAGAGCTTTCCCTCCCTCAGGACACGCTGCAGGGGGAGGAAACCGCCCCGTGGTGCACACAGGTTTCAGGGTTTGCAGTTTATCACAGAGAGCCCATCCCAGAGCTTGGCTTAACCACCCAAAAAAGCTTCTCCTGACCCCCTCTTGAGGAGAATCCAACACCACCCAGAGGAACCCAAAGGGCTTGGAGCTGGGAAAAGTGCTTGGGAATATGCTTTGCCCTCCCCTCTGGCACACGCACTGGCCTCCTGCCCCAGGTCAGGATTGGGAAGTGCATGTGGGGAAAGGCAAAGAGCTTCCTGAGGCAACCCCAGCATTCCCAGGAAATCCTCCCTGGAGGCCTGAGGAGCCACCATAACTCACCGCTATACTGACTTTGCCCAAGATCTCCTCGGGAATTCTTTTGGCTTCTTTCAACACTTGATCCAAAGAGCCGCCATCCTAAAATGGGAGAACGCTGGGAATGACCCACAGGCCAATTCCCAGCTGGAAAACAAGAGCTGGGCAGTGGTGGATAAGCAGCACAGAGCACCCTCAGCACCGAGAGAGATTTCTGCTGATCTGAGCTCGACTTTATCACTTGAAAACCATTTTTAATGCTGGTTTTCTACCAGCTCCGGATGGTTCTTTGTGGAAACGCAGGGATGATGCTGCTGGTGCTGATTTGGAGGAGAAATAGTGTTTATTTGCCACCAGAAACAGCCTCACTGTGCTCACTGAGCTTCTCAGCAGGCTCTGGAGGGCGGTGGGTTGGCAACATTTCCGTTTGGCCAACCCCCAAACCTCTGCTTCCTCTTCCCCAAAAGTCGCTCTCTCTCTCTCTCCCCCCCTCGATTCGAGGCCCGAGCGGGAGTTTGTGGCTCCCACCAGGAGCAGAGCAAGGAGCCAGCACAGCTGCCAGTGCCCCAAGCTGGCAGGGGAGGTGGAATTTGGAAGGATAAAAGGGGAGGGGCTGCTCTCACCATGTGCTCCATGCAGATGGAGATCTCCCCGTCGCTGTAGAAGGCCCCGTAGAACCCCACGATGTAGGGGGAGTTACACTCGTGCAGCACCTGCAGCTCCCTGATGATCTGGTTCCTGATGGCAGGTTTGATTTCCAGGTGAATCAGCTGCCAAGAAAGAAAAAAAAAACAGGCAGGGAGTCAGGGTGGAACACCTGGGAAAAAAAGAACAACTCACGGGAAGCGTGTGAGCAAGTCCTGGGTGCTGGGAGAAGTAAAATCAAGGGGAGCTCTGCTTTGGAACAGAATTTATCCCACCTGCAGGTTAATAATGAGGATAAAGTGACAGCTCAAAGGGGAATGACTTCAAATGACTTGGCAGAGGGCAGGGTTAGATGGGATATTGGGAAGGAATTCCACCCTGGGAGGGTGGGGAGAAGCTGGGATGGATTTCCCAGAGAAGCTGTGGCTGCCCCGTCCCTGGAGGTGTCCAAGGCCAGGTTGGAGCAACCTGGGAGAGTGGAAATGTCCCTGCCCGTGGCAGGGGGTGGAATGAAACAACCTTTAAGGTGCCTTCCAACCCAAGGCAGGCTGTGATTCCATGATGAAGGCAGAGGAAGAGCTCTCTGCTCCCCTGTCAGCGAGGGAAGGCCACGACCGCGCCGGGATTGCACCGGACGGGAGCGGAAAGACGAGTCACAGGTTTGATCTCAGCAGCTCTGACTCAGCACACACAGGACCATTTTCACAAGCTCTTGTAAGAAGGTGTTGTAAGAAGGTGCTCTGAGATCAAGGAAACCACAGGAAAAAGAAGAAAAAAAAAAAAACCCAACCCTGTGAAGGTTCTGCACGAGAACGAGCGGCCGCTTCTGGGGTCAGTTAACGCGGCTGTGGGGAGGGAAACCCCCCTGGTCTGGTGGGAGGTGTCCCTGCCCATGGCAGGGGGGTGGAACTGGGTGAGCTTTAAGGTCCCTTCCAACCCAAACCACGCTCTGATTCCATGATCCCAACAGCAGGAGGGAGCAGAGGCTCTGGAGCAGTTGTGCTGCTCCCGCCGAGCCTCTTCCAACAGGCACACGAAGCATCTCCTGATTTTCTACTGCAGCAGAAGATGCTCCCCATAAATCCAAGTCTGAGAGGAACCAGTCACTGCTTGGAATGACCTTTGGGATCTGTTAAGTGGGTGGTGAGGGGTGAGGAACGTGTATCCCAAAGCCATCCCTCCCTCTGCCACTTCCAGCCCTCCTCAGCCACAACCCTCAAGGGATCTCCTTCCAACTGCTTCTGGCCAGTTTATCCATCAAAAACAGCTTCACTGGGAAAAAAAATAACCTCATGTGTTCACACCAGAGTGTCCAAACCCCAGGGATCCGTCGCAGAGGCCTCTCCCAAAGGAGGACTTGGAGACAGGATCCGTGTAAAACCTGCCTGGGGGCTGCCAGGACCGTGCTCCTGACCCAGGTGAGGGTGCAAACAGGGAGAATCCAACCAAAACAGGGAGAATCCAACCAAAACAGGGAGAATCCAACCAAAACCAGCCCTCCCAGAGCCAGGGAGAGCCCCAGACACTGCCCAGCCCCTCGTTACCTTCCGTGCCATGATGAGCCCTGAGGGTTTGTGCTGCACTTTGGTGACCACGCCGCCGTTTCCAGCCCCCAGCTCGGAGATCCTCTCAAAGTCATCGTCCTTGAGCTCTCCCACTTTGGCTTTCTGGGTGAGGAAAGCTTCCAGGCGCTTCTTCTGCTGCTCATCCAGCTCCAGCTCCTCCAGCTTCTTCTGCAGGTCCACCAGGTTCGCCCTGAGGAGGGGAGGAGGAGATGGGAGCATGCTCAGCAGCGGGGAAAGGTTTCATTTTTTTAGGGGAATGCCTTAAAACCATTCCCTGACACGTCCTGAGCCCCCTGGCAGAGCAGCAGGGCTAAAGCAAAGCTCCAGGGAGAGGCAGAGCCCGGCTCCAATCCCTGCCCAACACACACATCTCCTCTGGAGAGCAGCTTTGGAGCAGTCAGCTGTTCTGGGAGAGCCCAAGGAGTAGGGAAAATCCTTCAATCCTTAAAGAGGCAGCACAGCAACCGCTCCCTGTCCCGGGAAGCCAAGCTTGGGTTTCGCTGAGAAACACGAGAAGGGCTTTCCACGGGGTCCAGCAGCCCCCCCAGCCCCAAATCCCGAGCACAAAGGGGTGGCTGTGCTCCCCCAGCACCTGCTGAGGGCTCCAGCTGCTCTCTCCCAGTTGCTGCCCACCCCCTTGTCCCCCCCTCACCCACGGGAGGGTCTCACCCCATCCCTCCCACCCGGTGCTCTGATACGAGGCTCTGTTGTCCCCTCTACACACGTCCTGTCTGTTGAGCCCCCATTAATGCCCCAAATCCCCTCCCCTCCAAACCCCAGGACCCCATCCCAGCTCCAACCTGTGTCCCCAGGCCTGTTCCCTGCACACCCCAGGCCCGGTTCTCTCACACCCCAGGCCCCAAGTACCCCCCAGCAAGCCCAGGGACCAGCCCAGCCTCCCCCCTGCCCATCCCACCCCCGTCTGCCCCCAACCCACCCCTCCAGCTCTGGCTCCCTGACCCTTCGCCCAACCCCAGCCCCTCCCCGGGCTGGGCCCATCCAGCCCCTCCAGGCCTGTCCCAAATCCCCCAGGCCTTCCTGGTCCCCTCGACTCTGTCCCAGCCCCCCAGACCTGTCCCCAGCCCCCCAAGCCTGTTCCCTGCTCGCCCCCAGACCTGTCCCACCCCCCCACAGGCCCCGTCCCCGCCCCGGCCCGGCCCCCCAGGCCTAGTGCCCGCTCTGCTGCGGTCTCCCCAGCCCGCCCCGCTCCGGCTCCCCCCAGTCCCCGTCCCCTCCCTGTCCCGGTGTGTCCCCCCCAGGGCGCTGTGTCCCCCTCAGGCCCAGTGTCCCCCCCCAGGCCCGCTCCGCTTGCCAGGCCCGGCCCCCCCCGCGGCCGGGGCGTTCCCTGCCGGCCCTGACTCACTCTGCGGAGCCGTCGGGGCTGGGCCCCTCGGCGGCGCTGGGGGCGATGTTGAGGGCGGGCAGCACCGGCTTCCTCTTGGCCGGCATGGCCGGGCCGGGCCGCGCTGGGGCCGCGGGGGCGCGCCGGCCGCGGGGGCGCGCGGGGGCGGGGCCGCGCCGGGGGGGCGGGGCCTGCAGGGGGCCTATCAGCGGCGGGGACGGGCATGGGGGCGGGGCCTCGCGCGGGTCGAGCGCGGCGGGGACGCGCGGCTCCGGTGGGCGGGGCCTCGGGGAGCCGGGAGGCGGGGCCACGGGACAGGGCGGAGCCACGGGATGGGGTCGGGGCCATAAACGGGACTATTGGGGCGGGAACGAGGGCTCTGGGGGGCGGGACTGGGCCTTCGGAGGCTGCGCCG
>NW_016690536.1:261204-264528 GCF_001604755.1 Lepidothrix coronata | reverse complement strand
CAGCCACAGCTTCTCTGCCCAACCTGTGCCAGGGCCTCCCCACCCTCCCAGCCAAGAATTCCTTCCCATCTAAATTTCCCCTCTTTCCCTTTGAAGTCATTCCCTGTGTCCTGTCCCTCCATCCCTTATGCAAAGTCCCTCTCCAGCTCTCCTGGAGCCCCTTTAGGCCCTGGAAGGTGCTCTAAGCTCTCCTTGGAGCCTTCTCTTCTCCAGCCTGACCTTGGACTCTTCCAGGGACGGGGCAGCCACAGCTTCTCTGGGAATTCCATCCCAGCCCTTTACCACTGTCCCAGGGAAGAATTCCCAGTATCCCATCTCTCCCTGCCCTCTGGCAGTGGGAAGCCATTCCCCGGGTCCTGTCCCTCCATCCCTTTGTCCCAAGTCCCTCTCCAGCTCTCCTGGAGCCCCTTCAGGCACTGGAAGGTCACTGAGGGAAACTGAGGCAGGGAGGGCTCAGGCAGCAGAGCCCCAGCCCAGCCCTGGCCACAGGGAGCTGAGGGGCCCAAGGTTTGTTTTGCTGTCCCCCGGATGTTTTCCCCAACACCCACCAAATGTGATTTAACGCCGAGATACCTGCCTGAAAAAAAAAAGGGAAATTGTCCCCAAAAGTGGGTGAAGGTTCATGGGTAATTATAGCACCTGGACTTCGCTCTCCAGCCCCGGCCCCTCCTGCCCTGCTTGGCAAGGGAGCACAAAAACATGTGGCTAATGAGTTACCGGTCCATTCCCTCCCATCACATCCCGCCGGCCCCAGTCGGGGATATTTCGCAATCCAGGACGTTATTTCTGTGCAGTTGGAGTTTAAACTTTGCCACTCGGGTCAGGGCATCACACAGGAGGAGGAGGAGGAGGCTGGGCTCGGTCTCCACCCCACTGCCCTGCACTCAGAGAGGGTTGAGAGGACAATCTGTGGGATCTCACCCAGGTATGGCCCTCAGCGGGTCCCGTGGGACCATCAGGGTGGAGGGTGAAGGACAGGGTGCAGTAAAGCCCCCCCGTGTCTGGGTTGGCCAGACAGATGTCCCAGTAATGACACTGTCCCCAAACCTGGCTTGGAGGACACTTGAGCCGGGGGTTAAGTGGTTGGGAAGAGCAGTTGGGTGGTTGGTTGGTTGGTTGGGTGGTGGGTTGGGTGATCAGTCAGTCAGAGAGTTGACTGGTCGGTCCATTGGTCAGTGTGTTGGCTATTTGGTCAGTCCATCCTTTGGTCACTTGGCCAACAGGTTGACCATTTGGACTGTTTCTTGATGGGCTCACTGACTGACTGGTCAACCACTTGGTCAGTAGGTCAGCTGGTGGGGTAGTTGGGTTGTCAGTGGGTTGATTGGCCACGTGGGCAAGTGGTCAACTGGCCTGGTGGCTCTCTCTGAATCCAGGGTCTTGAGCAGTGCCTGGGGTGGCACTGAGGGACTGAGTCCTCTCCCTGGGGCCGAGTCCCCTCCCTGGGGCTGAATCCCCTCCTTGGGGATGAGTCCCCTCCCCAGTCTCCTCCCCTCCCCTTCCCACCCAAAATGCTTAACCTGCCCTCCCAGAGTGGTCACCCCCAGGCCAGGGCTGGAGGGGGGAGCTGCCCAAGCCCCTCCTGCCCTTGAGGGACCTGAGGGGGTTGTGCCTGCAGGGAGCCCCTGGCTGGGTCATTCTGGAGGGGAAAACAGAGGATTTGGGAGTTTCAGCAGCTGGAAGGAGCTGGGGGGGGGCACTGCCATGCCCGGAGCCCCCACACCCTGTGCTCTCCCTCCCACACATGTAGGGCTTTGCCAGCTGTGCCCACATCTGTGCACAGACAGCCCCAAACCCGCTCCCTGCTCCCTCCCACTGCCCCACGGGGTGTCCCCAGGCCTGTGCAGCTTGTGCAGGGTGAGGGGGGGCACACGGGGGACAACCAGGGCTGGGCATTGATCCTGTGTCACCTCCCAGCCATGGCCTCCAGCGTGGACAGCCTGGACCTGCTGGACCTTCTCTTCGACCGCCAGGACGGGATCCTGCGCGGGGTGGAGCTGGGAACGCCGCCGGGAGCCTGGCACGAGGGCAGGGTGAGACCCCCGGGCTGGGGGGCTCCCGTGGGCACCCCGGGGTGACAGTGCCCTGTGGTGATGGGTGCTGTGTCCCCACAGCGTGTCCAGGACAGCGAGGACTTGCTCAGCTCCATCCTGGGCTCGGGGGACTCGGCGTCGGACTCGCCCAGCTGGTCCTCGGCCACCAGTGACAGTGGGGTCTCTGAGGACCCCCCCTCGGACCAGCACGACAGCCCCCCCAGGTGCTGTGACGGGGGTCCCCAGGAGGTCCTGTACCCCTACACCAACCCCTGCCGGGCTCAGCCCATCCCAGCAGGGTCTGGGGTCCTGCAGCCCGAGGTTTCCATTGACCTGGGTGAGCCACACTGGGCTGGGGGCACTGGAGGGACTGGGGGGGACTGGGGATACTGGGGGGTGAGAGGGGTGGGGCAGGTGGGGTCTCTTGGGGCTTGTGAGGAAATTAGGGGAGCTGGAGGGAACTGGGGAGAACTGGGAGATCTGGAGGACTGGTGAGTGGGGAGAGCTTGGGAACTGGGGTGAACTGGGCAGGCTGGTGTTGGTGGGGGAGGCTGGATGAGGAGAGGGGTTCGGGAGGACTGGGGGGGGCCGAGCAGCACAGGGTGTTGGGGGGGCAGCTGGGGCAGCACCAGAGCGACAGTTTGGGGGGGCAGAGTCGGGGTCATGGACTGGGCAGCAAGTCAGCCCAGCTCTGGGGCCGTGGCAGGGGGAGGGTCACCCCCAGGGGAGGGACACCAGGGACAGAGGGGGACACAGGACCACTCACAGCCCTGCTGTGCCCTCACCAGACATGTGGCACCCCGGGTTCTTCCTGGAGGAGAGCCAGGACCTGCCCGTGGTCTCCCCGCCGCCGACCTGCGCCCTCACCGTCAAGGACCTGCTGCTCTCGGGCAGCTCTGACAACGTGAGTCCCTGTCCCTGTGTCCCCAGCACTCCCTGTCTGCAGCCTTGGCCCCTCCTGGACACTGATCCCCTCCATTCCCATCCCTATCCCTCCCCATCCCCACACTAGGGTCCTATCCCTTGTCCCTGGACCGCAATCCCCCCCATTTCTGCCCCATCCCTCCACATCCCCACATTCCCACCCCGTGGTCCCATCCCTTGTCCCTTCCTGGACTACAATCCCCCCCCATTCCTGCTCCCATCCCTCCCCATCCCCACACTTGTCCCCTTTCCCACCCCATGGTCCCATCCCTTGTCCCTTCCTGGACTACAATCCCCCCCCCTTCCTGCTCCCATCCCTCCCCATCCCCACACTTGTCCCCTTTCCCACCCCATGGTCCCATCCCTT
>NW_016690536.1:255227-259659 GCF_001604755.1 Lepidothrix coronata | reverse complement strand
GGATGGATGAAGGGGTGGATGGAGAAAGACAAGGATGAATGGCTGGAGGCAGGGATGGATGGATGGATGAGGCAGGGAGGGATGGATGGATGAGGCAGGGATGGGTGGACGGATGGAAGTGCACTGGCAGGAGCACATGCACCAGGAGGGATGGAGGGATGGACACAGTCCTGGCTTTGCCACCAGCCCCTCCCTGGGAGCTGTGTCCCAGCCCCTGGTCCCCCTCCACCGCTGTGTGGTGACGTCCCCTCTGTCCCCAGGTCCTGCTGCTCTCCTTCACCCTCATCGTCTTCCCCTCCGTCAGCCCCTTCGCCCCCAGCAAGGTCGAGCCCAACGGCGACTTCAGGCCAGTGCGAGGTGAGGGCTGAGCTGGGCTGAGCTGGGGCTGTGCCAGGCTGAGCTGGGGCAGTACTGGGCTGTGCCAGGCTGTCCTGAGGCTGTGCTGGGACTGAGCCAGGGCTGAGCTGGGCTGTGCTGGGGCTGTGCTGAGCTGAGCTGGGCTGTGCTGAGCTGGGCTGAGCTGGGGCCATGCCAAGGCTGAGCTGGGCTGTACTGGGGCTGTGCCAGGCTGTGCTGGGACTGAGCTGGGCTGTGCCAGGCTGTCCTGGGACTGAGCTGGGCTGAGCTGGGGCTGTGCCAAGGCTGAGCTGGGCTGTACTGGGGCTGTGCCAGGCTGTGCTGGGACTGAGTTGGGGCTGAGCTGAGGCTGTACTGAGGCTGTGCCAAGGCTGAGCTGAGGCTGTACTGGGGCTGTGCCGGGGCTGTGCCAGGCTGTCCTGGGACTGAGCTGGGGCTGAGCTGAGGCTGTACTGGGGTTGTGCCTGGCTGAGCCAAGGCTGAGCTGGGCTGTACTGGGCTGTGCCAAGGCTGAGCTGGGCTGTACTGGGCTGTGCTGGGGCTGTGCCAGGCTGTCCTGGGACTGAGCTGGGGCTGAGCTGAGGCTGTACTGGGGGGGTGCTGGGCTGAGCTGGGCTGTGCTGGGGCAGTGCCAGGGCCGTGCCAGGCCCTCGGGTCCCAGCCCAGGCCCTGACCCTCGCCCCGTGGCGCTCAGTTTTCTCCAGGTCGCTGCACAACGCGGCCGCCTCCCGCGTGGTTCACAGCCAGCCCCAGCCCGGGGACGAGCAGCCCCGGGAGCCCCTGTGGTCGGAGCCCCCCGAGACCCTGCACGAAGCTTTCAGTGGCCACACACACCTGGACAAAGTGTCCCTCAGGAACAAAGTGTCCCTCGGGAACGACACGGCGGCACTGGCCCCCGAGGGGCTGAGCCGCGGGGCCGGGGATGGCACCGACGCCGTGCCAGGGGACAGCCCCACATCACACCAGAGCCTGGCAGCGCTGGCCTGGTCCAAAGCTGGGCACGGCCACCCCGCCGGGCTGGAGCCAGAGGAGGAGCTTTAGCAGCACCCAGGGACCACGGGGGACGCCACGGGGTGACACAGCACCTCATCCCCTCCGGGACGAGCCCTCGGGGTGACCCCTCCGGGACGTGCCTCCAGCTGCTGGACCCGCTCGGCTTTGCTTGTGCCTGGGAACTGGGAAGAGGAGATCACTTCCCATTGGCCTTACTGGGAGGGAAGGGGCTGCTCCTGCCCCCCCTGGGTGCAGTGGAAGTTGTGGAAGGGATGAGGGGTCGCTCAGGACGGGGCTGAGGGAGCGGGAGGGGCCCTGGGCTGGTTGGTTTTGCTGATGGTGCAACTGGTTGGTTTTGTTCTTGGGGTTGGTTTGGGTTTGTTTTGGTGTTTTTTGGTTTTTTATATTTTTATTTTCATCTCTAAATACAAGTTATTTTGGAAAAAAATCCACCTGATTTAATTTAAGAGGGGGTGATCCACGAGGTTTCAAGGAGCCTTGGGCCAGGGGGACCTCAAGCCCAACTGCCTTGAGGCAGTGGGGCCCAGGAGAGATGGGACATGTGGCCAGGCCCAGTGGGACACCAGGGCACATCCCACAGCTCCCAGCCCTGTGTCCAACTGGGATCCAGCCAGCACCAGTCCCCTTCCATGGCCAAGTGACATGGAATCAGAGAATTATGGAACAGTTTGGGTTAGAAGGAACCTTAAAGCCCATCCAGTTCCACCCCATGCCACGGGCAGGGACACCTTCCACCATCCCAGGTTGCTCCAGGCCCTGTCCAACCTGGTCTCGGACACTTCCAGGGATGGGGCAGCCACAGCTTCTCTGGGAAAATCCACACCCCCCAGTCTGTGGGATGGGCACAGCCAGGACCTGGTGGTGGCTCATCCCAACCACCACCTGGTGCCAGCTGTCCCACTGATCCCGTGTCACCATCCCAGTGCCCAGACCCCACATCCTTCTGCTCCCCGAGCTCCAGCTGTGCCCCACAGCTGCCTCCTCTCAGGAAAGGAGGAGGACACTTTGGGACACTTGAGGGAGCTTTGGGACACTTGAAGGAGCGACGCCCCTCCCGAGCCCCACCGCGTGTGCTTCGAGTGTGTTTAATACTTACATAAAAAAAGGGACAATATTTAAGGGTATAAAAAAAAGTCGGTAGGAAAAGCGGCACAGACGAGTGTCTGGAGAGAGGGAACAGTCCAGGGCTCAGCTCAGGAGAGGCTCCACCTTCACCTTCTTCACCGGCGGCGGCCCCGTGTCCAGGCTGGGACACTCCTGCTTCAGCCCATCGTGGTGCTCCACCAGCATCTTCCCGGGACACGGCGTATTCCCGGGACACGGCGTATTCCCGGGACACGGCATTCCCGTGCCGTTGTGCTGGGAGACGGGCTCCTCCTTCAGCCACTTCCCGGGGGACGTGAGGAGCTGCTCCGGCCTCGGCGGCTCCGCGCTCTCCACCACCACCGGCCCCATCCACTCGGGCACCTCCAGCCCCAGGAGCTTCATCAGCTTCGTCATCACGTCGTCCACGTAGGCGTGGATGCGCAGGTCGGCCTGTCTGTCCTGGGGTGGGGACACGGTGCTGGGGACAAAGGGCCCCTCCCAGGGACACCAGGAGATGGCCCCAGGGTGTCACACCCCGGGGACACGCCCGGACACCCAGACAGAGAGCGGGGCCAGGGTGGGACGGGGACAAGGGGAGCGATAAGGACGTCCCAGAAATCTGGGTGGGAAAGATTTCGGATAATTGGGGCACCGAAATCAGGGCTGAGCAGAAAGTGGACCTGCTGAACTGGGGGAGGTTTAGGTTGGATCTCAGGGAAAGGTTCTTCCCCCGGAGGGTGGTTGGGCACTGACCAGGCTCCTCAGGGTTTGGTCACGGCCCCAAGGCTGCCAGAGCTCCAGGAGGGTTTGGACAACCCTGAGGGACAGGGTGGGATTGTTGGGGTGTCTGTGCATGTCCAGGAGTTGGACTCGATGATCCTGAGGGGTCTCTTCTAACTCAGCATATTCCATGATTTCACTGGGCTTTGATTCACCAGAGGATACATCAGGCTTTGGGCTGAGTTTTTATTCTGCTCTTAAAACTTGCTTGGATAAGGTTGGACGGGGCTTGGAGCAACCTGGTCCAGTGGAAGGTGTCCCTGCCCATGGCAGGGGGTGGGACTGGATGAACTTCAAGGTCCCTTCCCACCCAAACCAGTCTGCAGATTTACCTGCAATTTCCAAGTGTTTATCTGGAATTGCAGGTTTAACTCCCACCTGGGAGGGGACAGGGACAAACCTGGGCTGGGCCTGGGGGAGGTGACACGAGGGCAGAGGAGCAGCCCAGGGTGCAGAGGACGCTCACTCACGTGTTTGGTTGCCTGTAGGTTGACTATGACCAGCTTCCCTCCTCTCTTCTTGGTGATCAGCGGGAGGTTCCCGCTGGGTTTGATCTGCAGGGAGGTCCCAAGGGTGACAGAGAGATCGGCTTTCCTGCGGGGAGGAGACAAAACTCCAGAACCACGGGATGGTTTGGGTTGGAAGGGACCTTAAAGCTCATCCAGTTCCACCTCCCACTCCCCAGGGTGCTCAGTCACCTGCAGGCTTCATCTGCCAGCGTGAGGTCACGGTCGGGCAGGGAATCTTCCCAGTCCAGGATAGTGTCTCGTAACTTCCCTCTGGAAAACACACACAGGGTCCAAGTTTTCCCCTGCCAGGCAGGAACAGCAGAGCTGCCCTGGCAGAGGTGAGGAAGGGGGGGAGTGGTGACCCAGCCCCTTGTCCCAGACCTTCCCACACCCTCAGCTGCTTCTCCTAACCCTGAGGCACTGCTGGCCACTCCAAGAGATCCCTGCCATCACTCTCTGCAACTCCCTGACAGGAGGGGGGAGCCGGGGGGGGTTGGTCTCTTTTCCCAGCCAACCATCAGCAAGACAAGAGGGCTGGGTCTGAAGCTGTGCCAGGGGAGGGTTAGGTTGGATATTAGGAAGAATTTCTTTGCAGAGAGGGTGCTCAGCCATGGGAATGGGCTGCCCAGGGAAGGGGTGGATTCTCCATCCCTGGAGGTGTTTGAGATAAGACTGGATGTGGCATC
>NW_016690536.1:252621-254069 GCF_001604755.1 Lepidothrix coronata | reverse complement strand
GGGCTCAACTGGAGTTCTGTCCTTATTCCCTATTCCTTTTCCCAGGGCTGTTCAGTTCAAACAGGCAAAGGTGGTGCTGGGAGAAGGACTCGGGGCTTTTAATCCCAGGAAATCCCCCCTGGAGGCAGCTCTGCTCAGCCAGAGATGGCTGAAGGTATTTGTGAGGAGCATCTTCTCCGAGATTCCTTCATGATCCTCATTCTCACCCCCACTCGTGGAATCCCAGGATGGTTTGGGTTGGAAGGACCTTAAAGATCATCCCATTCCAACCCCCCCATGGGCAGGGACACCTCCCACTATCCCAGGTTGCTCCAACCTGGCCTTGGACATTTCCAGGGATAACAGAATATCCTGAGTCGGAAGGGACCCTCAAGGATCATCAGTCCAACTCCTGGCCCTGCCCAGGACACCCCAGCAATGCCACCATGTCCCTGAGAGCGTTTTCCAAGGCCTATTTCCCTTTTCCCATCCTTGTTTCCAAGGGCATCCACAGATTCTCTGGCAAACCTGTTCCGGCGCCTCAGCATAAAAACCCCAGAGGTCTGAACGTCAGTCCCAGACACTCAGCATCTTTCAAGCCTCAATGCCTCCCTTCCTTTTATTTTCTGCTGCTCTCCCCTCCCCTTCCCAGGCAGCTCTGAGCACTTTTCCCTCCCACAACAATCCCAGGCTGCTCTTAAGTGCCGGGAATGGGTTTTATAACGGGCTGGAGTTCGTGAAGGGCGAAGCTCCGGCTGTCACGAGGGCTGGGGGGAGAGGCAGGTTCCTTTGAGGACATCTTTGGAACAGCCACTCCAGTCCCCCCCAGCAGGGACTGGAGCTCTGGTACCCTCAGCTCTTGCACGTCGCAGTTCCCTGCAGAGGGAATTCTCGGAATCCTCGGGAATCCTCCGTGGGATCCCGACCTCGCCGCCAGGGAATCGGAGAGCACCGGTAAGTCAGAGCAGTTCCAGCCACGGGACCTTCCCTCTCTCTCTTGCTGCTCTTGGAGATTCCCAGATTTATCAAGAGGCCAAATGCTTGTTAAGGCTCTTTGGGGCCCGGCATTGGTTTTATTGGAATTTAATGGAAGCAAATTGAGGCAGGCCAGGATCCAGCGCTCCGAGAGCTCCGGCAAACTGGGGCGAGACACGTCTCTGCACCCAGAGCCATTCCAGCTGTTCCCATCCTCCCTCCTGTGCCTCCACCCCTCTGGATGGCTATGGAGAGGGTGGAAAGGACACTGAGAACTGCTCTGAGCTGCTCCCAGGAGCACGTGTCCTGCTTGGATCCAGATTCCCACCCCCAGGGCCCTGATCCCTCAGGGAGCACCGACACCTACAAACACCACGACCTGGATGGGGCTTGGAGCAACCTGGGATAGGGGAAGGTGTCCCTGCCCAGGGAAGGGGTGGAACTGGATGGGCTTTAAGGTCCCTTCCAACCCAAACCAGTCTGGGATTCCCTGA
>NW_016690536.1:249598-251661 GCF_001604755.1 Lepidothrix coronata | reverse complement strand
AGATAGGATTTAAGGTCCCTTCCAACCCAAACCGTTTTGGGATTCTACAATTCCATGACCTGTTTTTCCTGCGCACAAGAAGCATTTCCAGGGAGCAACAACCGAGGACGACTCCATTCCACCACCCTCTGGATTCGAACCACAGCCTCTAAATTCCAGCTGGTCCATCCCCTTCCAGCTTTCACTCCCCCTATCAGATTCCTCGGGAATCAAATCCCTTCCACGGGGCTGGGAAAGGCGGGGGCAGTACCGTGGGAATCCCGAACGCACGTGCAGGCCATCCACGTTCTGGCTGACCAGGAATTTCAGGATCCCGACCCTCTGCAGCCCCAGCAGCGCCATGTGAGTCTTGGAGGGCCTGGCATTCTCAAAGGTGGTGTCGAATTTTGGGGAGAGCCCTTTCTCTTCCATGGTCCAGACACCATTGGGGCCCCTGCAGAAAGAGGGGAAGAGGGAGAAGGGAGAGCTCAGGCCCCATCCGTGTGGGATGAGCCAGGCCCTGCGGAATGGAGGTCATGGACCACCAGGATTTCGGTGGCTGATGCAAGCAGAGCACACGGGGGGATTTTGTGGGAAGAGCTGAACATCAGGGAGGTGTGAAAAAGGTGTTCACAGCTGGATCCAGGACTGATGGGATGGATGGATGGATGGATGGAGGGATGGATGGATGGAGTAGGTCTGGCTGGGGCAAACCAGAGCTTTCCAAGAGCTTTCCAAGCTGGAAGATGGACTTGGAGGAGGTGCCATCCCCTTACCTGAAGTCAGGGATCCCCGAGGCCGTGCTGATTCCTGCCCCTGTGTGAAACACCACATTGGAGGAGCTCCGGATCAGCTCCGCCAGCTCCTGGACCTTCCGCTCCAGCTCCTCCGGAGGGTCAAAAATCTGGGAAAGGAGACAAACCCGGGATGGAGGGATGTGGGGGTGGATCTCCATGGGGTGCATGTGACTGTGGGTTACATTAGGAAGGAATTCTTCCCTGGGAGGGTGGGGAGGCCCTGGCACAGGTTTTCCCAGAGAAGCTGTGGCTGCCCCATCCCTGGGAGTGTCCAAGGCGAGGCTGGAGCAACCTGGGACAGTGGAAGGTGTCCCTGCCTGTGGCAGGGGGTGGGAATGGATAATCCTTCAGGTCCCTTCCAACCCAAACCAGTGTGTGATCCTATGATCCCACACACCTCCCAGTAACCCACAGCTCTTCCTTATCCATGGAAGATTCCACATTCCTTAAAAACAGAAGCATTTAACAGGAGAGGAACCCCCCTGTCCGAGCAGGGGGCAGGGCCGGGAACACCCAGCGCTCCCGGGGTGTTTGTTGCTCTCCCAGGCAGCTGATCCAGGCTGGGCTCCAGGAGTGACCTGGGGCCACCCCACGTGTCACCAGCTGTCACCAGCAGTGCCACCAGCCCCGGGGACAGCGAGGGACGCGGGAGCCACGGAGGTGGGACATGGGATTGGGGGGGCACTGTGCCCACCTGGATTGAATTCCTGAGATGCTTCTCCAGCCCCATCTCCTGGGGACAGGGACAAGGACAGGCCCCTGTGTGTCCCTGTCTCCTCACCCCAAAGCCTTTATAAGGGTCCCAAGTACTGCTGGGGCTCAGGGGGGGACGTGGAGGGATTTGGGGGATACATGGAGGGGACATGGAGGGAGTCATGGGGTGGGACTGAGTGGGACAGAGAGGGGGACAGGGAATGGGCCTAAGGGAGATATGGGGGGAACCATGGGGGGGGATTATGGGGCCATGGAGGGGGTCATGGGGTGGCACTGGGAGGATAAGGAGCCATGGGGTGAGATGGGGGGGACATGGAGGGAATTATGTGATGGGCCTGGAGGGGTACAAAGAGGGGGACAGGGGGTGGGCTGAGAGGGGGGCAAGGAGGGAGCCATGGGGTGGATCTGGAGGGGATACGGAGGGAGCAGTTGGATGGGGCTGGGGGAGCCATGGAAAGGGCCACGGAGGGGGGCCCAAGGAGCCATGGAAAGGGCCACGGAGGGGGGCCCAAGGAGAGATATGGGGGGCCAAGGAGGGGGTCACGGGGTGGGGCTGGAGGGATAAGGAGGGAG
>NW_016690536.1:225553-248952 GCF_001604755.1 Lepidothrix coronata | reverse complement strand
GGGGGGCAAGGAGGGAGCCATGGGGTGGATCTGGAGGGGGCAAGGAGGGATCCATGGGGTGGATCTGGAGGGGATACGGAGGGAGCAGTTGGATGGGGCTGGGGGAGCCATGGAAAGGGCCACGGAGGGGGGCCCAAGGAGAGATATGGGGGGCCAAGGAGGGGGTCACGGGGTGGGGCTGGAGGGATAAGGAGGGAGCCGTTGGATGGGCCGGGGGGGGCCTGGAAGGGGCCATGGAGGGGGGCCAAGGAGTGTTCCACGGGGCAGGGCTGGGCACACACAAAGCGCTCGGTCCCTCCCGGGTTTGGGCTCCCCAGGGGTGTCCCCGCGGGGGCCTCGGCCGCGGTTGCCATGGGAACGCGCCGGGCCGGGGCAGGGCCCGTGGATGGCGGGGGGGGGCCCGGGCGGGCGGCGGTTCCGCTGCGGGCGGGCCGAGACCACCCCTGACGGTCGGAGGGTCCCCCCTGCGGGCGCTGCTCACCTCGGGGAGGCCGCACTTGCCCTTGTCCGAGTACGGGGACAGCCCGGCCGCGTAATTCACCGCCATCGGCGCGGCCGCACCGCGGCCGGAAGCGGAGCGCCGAGGGGGCGGGGCCTGAGCAGGACACGCCCCCCGTGCCGCCGCCGCCATCTTTGTGTCGGGCAAAGCCGAGCGCTTGCCCAAACCTTGCCCAAACCTTGCCCAAACCTGGGCTGTGCCCCCCCAACCCGGGCTGGGATGGGGGAGCGGGGAAAGGGGGTGACAGGGATGGGCAGGAGGTGACAGGGATAGCAGGGGGTGACAGGGAGAGCAGGGGGTGCTGACGGGTGCCAGTGAGGGCAAAGGGGTGCCATGAAGGGCAAGGTAGGAGAGGGGTGACAAGGGAGGAAGGAGGGAAGCAGGAGGTGCTGGCAAGGACAGGGAGTGCCAGGGAAGGATGGTGGATGCCAGGGAGGGACAGGGGGTGCCAGGGGAGGGCAGGAGGTGCTGGCAAGGACAGGGGGTGCCAGGGAAGTTCAAGGGGTGTCAGGGAAGTTCAGGGGGTGTCAGGGAAGGCAGGGGGTGCTGGCAAGGGCAGGGGGTGCCAGGGAGAGGCAGGGAATGCCAGGGAAGGGAAGGAGGTGTCAGGCCAGGCCAGGAGGTGCCACCAAGGTCAGGGGGTGCCAGGGCAGGGCAGCGAGTGCCAGGGAAGGACAGAGGTACCATCAAGGACAGGGGGGATCAGGGAAGAACAGGGGGGTGCCATGGAATTTCAGGGGGTGCCAAGGAAATTCAGGAGGTGCCAACCATCAGGACCCAGCCGTGCCCGTCACCAGCTGCAGCCCCAGCCCCCGAGAGGGCTGAGCAGCCCAAGCTGAGCCCCCCCAGCTCCCCCTCCAGCCCATGTCCCCTCTGCCCCCTGTCCCTGTCCCTGCAGGGACACACAGACACACGGACAGGCAGACAGACCCCTCCCCAGCCGGACCCCCCCGGGCTGTAACCGCAGCCGCAGCCGTAACCCAACTCCCCGGGTCCTGTTCCCGGCTCCGCTGCGGCTGCGGGGACGCGGGGACAGGGCTGGGAACAGCGGGACGGGACGGGGGGGCTGAGCTGGCCCCGGGGGGGGACAAACCCTCCAGCACGGCCATCCCCCCTCCAGGTGCCACGAGGCTGAGGCTGGAGCCACCATGAAGAGCCTGAGGGCCAAGTTCAAGAAGGGAGACGTGAGTGCCATCCCTGGGGGCTTGGGGGCACGGGGACCTCTCCTGGGATGTCCACAGGGACACGCCCATGAGGATACAGGGATACGGGGACCACCTCTGGGATGCACACAGGGACTTGGGGACCTGCTGTGGGATGTCCTTAAGGACATGGGGACCTGCCCTGGCATAGCCACAGGGACAGGAGGACACGGGGACCTGCCCTGGGATGTCCTTGAGGACATGGGGACCTGCCCTGGGATGTCCTTAAGGACATGGGACCTGCCCTGGGATGTCCTTAAGGACATGGGGACCTGCCCTGGCATATCCACAGGGACAGGAGGACACAGGGACCTGCCCTGGGATGTTCTTGGGGACATAGGGACCCGCCCTGGGTTGCCCACAGGGACAAAGGGATCTGCCCTGGCATATCCACAGGGACGTGAGGACATGGGGACCTGCCCTGGGATGTCCATGAGGACACAGGGATACAGGGATCTGCCCCAGGATGTCCACAGGGATGTGGGCACCAGCTGTGGGATGTCCTTGAGGACATGGGGACCTGCCCTGGGACATCCATAGGGATATGGGGACCTGTCCTGGCATATCCACAGGGACATGAGGACAGGGGGACCTGCCCTGGTGTGTCCTTGGGGACGTGGGAATCTGCTTCAGGATGTCCCAGGTTTCACAGGGACACGGAGACCTGCCCTGGGATGCCCATAAGGACATAGGGATACAGGGACTTGCCCTGGGATGTCCATAAGGACATAGGGATACAGGGACTTGCCCTGGGATGTCCATAAGGACATAGGGATACAGGGACCTGCCCTGGGATGTCCATAAGGACATAGGGATACAGGGACCTGCCCTGGGATGTCCATAAGGACATAGGGATACAGGGACCTGCCCTGGGATGTCCATAAGGACATAGGGATACAGGGACTTGCCCTGGGATGTCCATAAGGACATAGGGATACAGGGACTTGCCCTGGGATGTCCATAAGGACATAGGGATACAGGGACCTGCCCTGGGATGCCCATAAGGACATAGGGATACAGGGACTTGCCCTGGGATGTCCATAAGGACATAGGGATACAGGGACTTGCCCTGGGATGTCCATAAGGACATAGGGATACAGGGACTTGCCCTGGGATGTCCATAAGGACATAGGGATACAGGGACTTGCCCTGGGATGTCCATAAGGACATAGGGATACAGGGACCTGCCCTGGGATACAGGGACCTGCCCTGGGATGTCCACAGAGACACGGGAACCTGCCCTGGGATATGGATGGGGACCTGCCCCAGAATGTCCCAAGTCTTACAGGGACTCGAAGACATGGAGATTCCCCCCAGGATGTCCCCAGTGTCACAGGGACCCGGGAACACCCCCTGGGACAAGGAAGGGGTGGCCGCTCCCCATGGGGACAGCAGCCCCAAGCAGGTTGGCACTGCCACCCTGGCTGGTGGCATCGAGCCCCCAGTGCACCCCCGAGTGCTCCCAGAGCCATCCTTGGGAGTGGGGCAGAACAAAGGAGAGGGAAGCAGGTCCCAGGTCCCCTCCCTGTCCCCTCCCTGGTGACAATTGCCAGCTTTCCAGCTGCCACAGCCCGCGGAAGCAGCGAGTCGATGCTCCTCAATTATTCAGGAACCGCCTGGCACGGCCGAGGGCTCTGCCCCGGGGGCACAGGGTGACAGGGCGGGTGACAGGCACCCGGGGGACACGGCTGGGGACACGGGGACACAGGTTGGAGCCCCCCACGTGGAGTCCGGGGGGCTCCCACCTCAGGGGTGCTCCGTGCCTCAGTTCCCCCGCTCCGCCCTGGACAATCCCCTGGGAGGCTCCCGCTGTCCTGCTGCTCCCGGGGCTCTGCCAGGGCAGTGTCTGGGGACCCTCTGCACTTTGGGGGGGAGTTCGGGGGGCCCTTGAGATGCAGGCGGGGGGTCCTACCCCCCCTTGGCCGCCGGGCTGCGGCGGGAGGTCAGTCCGTGCCCCCAGGGCGGGGCAGGGGGTCCCACGTCCCCCTCCTCGGGGGGCAGGATCTGGGGGGCAGGAGGATGCTCAGCCCTGCTTTGGGGGTGGTTTGACGCCTCGCTTGAGCTTGGGGTGGGAAAGCTGCGCCCACTCCCCAACTCCTCCCACTGGAACTGGGACCAGTCTGGGTGCTGGTCCCTAACTGGGGGATGCTCCGTGGCGGGATGCGGGGATGCTGAGGAGGGAGGGAGGGAGGGGAGGAGGAGGGAGGGACGGAGGGATGGAGGGAGGCGGGTCCCGCTTCCCACTGCGGCAGCCCCTGCCCCGCCCGGGCGGCGATGCTGCTCCGAGCCGGGCTCTGGGGTGGGCGGGCTGGCCCAGGCGGGGGGCGCGGGGTTTATGGCTGCCCGCCGCCTCCTCCTCAGCACCATGAAGCAGATCTGCCTCTGTGCCGCCGCCTCCTTCGCGGTACGTCCCCCTCGGGACCCCCCTCGGGACCCCTCCGGTCGCGTCCTGCGGGCTCAGCCGTGTCCCCCCCGCCCCGCCCGCGCCCCCCGCGCCCCCATCCCCGGCCCCACCCCGGGGCTCCCCCTGCGCCCTCCCCGACCTGCTTTGTCCTTGCCCCGCGAGGGGGCGGGGGGCGCGGGCACCACCCTCCCAGTTTGCCCAGTAACCCCGGGAGACTGGTGTGTTCCCTGCCCCGCCGGGCTGGAGGGGCTCCGAGGGGTTCCCGGCGGGCACGGTGCCCCCGGGCTGGCTCGGGGCACGGTGCCAGCAGCTCCCGAAAGGTGACATCCATTTCCTGCCGCCGCGGCCGCAGCCGGCTCGGCTTTGTCGTCACCGGCCACGGGGTGAACCCAGGACTTGCAGTCCTTGTCCTGGTGCTGTCCCGCTGCGGGTCAGTCCCTCGGGATAGGGATGAACGGGAGCACTGGGAAAGCGAGGTCCCTTCCAGCCCCTCTGCTGTGCACGGGGACAGTGTCGTGCCCCGTTATCCCAGCGAGGCTGGAGCATCCCAGGGGAGCTGCCCCGGCTTGGTGCTTTCCTCCTCAGGGCTGGGATTGGGATCAGTGGGGAGAACGGGGCAGGGTGGGGCTCCCTTGGGTGCTGGCTGTGTTTATTGGGGTGGCAGGGGCAGCCGGGCTCGTTCCCAAATCCCAGCCGGTCCCACTGGGTCTGTAAATGCCCTGGTCTGTGAGCTGCAAACTGGGAGGGGCTGGAGGGGACCCTCATCCCAGTCCCAGCTGAACCCTCCGTACTGGGAGTGGGACAGCACAGCTCCCAGCAGAGGGGCTGGCACAGAGATGGCCACCCCAAGGGGCAGGGCTGGGTGCAGGACAGCAGGGACGGGGACAAAGACAGCCCCCAGCCCAGCCCTGGGGACAGCACAGTGTCACACACAGTGTCACACACACGGTGTCACACACCCAGTGTCACACACCCAGTGTCACACAGTGTCACACAATGTCACAGTGTCACCCACCCAGTGTCACCCAGTGTCACCCAGTGTCACAGAGCTCCTCTGGGCTATGTTGCAGAGCCAGGACTGGACCAAGAACGACGAGAAGCTCCTGCAGGCCGTGGACTACAACGATGCCGGGCGGGTGACGTCGCTCCTGCTCCGCAAGGGCCTGGTGCCCACCAAGCTGGACTCGGAGGGCAAATCCGCGTGAGTGCCACCCCACGCCCCGGGGACAGGGCCGGGGACGAGGGACACGAGTGCCACGGTGCCACAGCCCCCCGGTCTCGCTGCAGGTTCCACCTGGCTGCCACCCGGGGGAACGTGGACTGCCTGGAAGCCATGCTGGCCCACGGCGTGGATGCCATGACCAAGGACAGCTCGGGTGAGGGCAGGGCCACCACGTGCCCCTGGCTACTGCCACGGGCCGCCCGGGGCCACCTGGTTGTCCCCAGGGGACAGAGGTGACGGCCACGCCAGGAGCTCAAACACTGAGCAATGAGGCTCCTGAGGATGTCCCTGTGTGCCCAGCCCGTGTGCCCATCCCTCTGTGTGTCCCCCAGGCTGTCCCCTGTGCCACAGACCTGCTGTCCGTGCTCTGACCCGTCTGTCTGTCTGTCCCTCCCCAGGTTCCACTGCCCTGCACTTGGCCTCCAAGCACGGGCACCCTCAGTGTGTCAGCAAACTGCTGCAGGTACGGGGCGGGTGGAGAGGGAGGGAGGGAGGGAGGGGAGGAGAAGGAGGCCGAGGAGGGTGCTGTGCCAGCAGAGTGTCCTCCCTGTCCTTGAACCTCCTTCCCTCACCAGTGCCCTGATCTGGCATGGTGATTCCTGGCTCTGTGTGGTGCTGCCTGGCACCTGCCTGGCCTTCCACGATGCCACAGAGCCACAGCTGGCTGGCTGTCCCCTGTCCTCCACATGCCACAGAACCAACCACAGGCTGTCTGTCTGTCCCCTGTCCTTCATCACATCATGGAGCCACAGCTGGCTGGCTGTCCCCTGTCCTTCACCAGGCTGTCTGTCTGTCCCCTGTCCCCCCATGGAGCCACAGGCTGTCTGTCTGTCCTCTGTCCTTCATCACATCATGGAGCCACAGCTGGCTGGCTGTCCCCTGTCCTCCACCACACCACAGAACCAACCACAGGCTGTCTGTCTGTCCCCTGTCCCCACAGAGCCACAGGCTGGCTGGCTGTCCCCTGTCCTTCACTTGGCTGTCTGTCTGTCCTCTGTGTTCCACCACACCATGGAACCCCTGTCTGTCTGTCTGTCTGTCTGTCCCTTGCCATCCACCATGCCATGCAGCCATGCCCACTCAAGCAATCTGTCAGTCCGTGCCCTGCTCTCCCCCGTGACACAGAACCACATCCCCTCGAGCGGTCTGTCTGTCTGTCTGTCTGTCTGTCTGTCTGTCTGTCCCCGTCCTGTAACCCAGGCTCTGTCCCTCAGGCCTCCTGCCCCGTGGACGTGGCCGATGGCAGCGGCCGGACCGCGCTGCACCTGGCAGGTGAGTGGGGACAGTGGGGACAGTGGGGACAGTGGGGACAGTGGGGACAGTGCCACCCTGCCCTGTCCCCGGGGAGGGAGCGCTCAGCTCTGTCCCTTCCACAGCCGTCAGCGGCTGCATCTCGTGCTCCGAGATCCTCTGTGACTTCAAGGCCCCCTTGAACATCAAGGACAAGGTGAGGTCCTGCTGCTCCTCGTGCTCCTCGTGCCAGGCTGTGCCTGCGGGGTGTGGAAATCGGGGGGGGGATATCAGGTGGTGCCTTGTCTGCTCCTCCTCACCCCCCCTGCCCTGCCCAGGACGGCTCCACCCCGCTGATCCTGGCTGCCAAGATGTGCCACTCGGAGCTGTGCCGGTACCTGCTGCACCGCGGCGCCGCCGTCAACAGCCGGGACCTGCAGGGCAGGTGGGGCCGCGCCGGCGGGCACCGGGAGGGCACGTGGAGACCAAGGGGATGCTCCCCTCACCTCTGCTGTCCCCCCCGTGCCCAGGACAGCCCTGATGCTGGCCTGTGAGAGCGGCAGCGTGGAGACGGTGGAGGTGCTGGTCAACGCCGGCGCCCGCGTGGCCGTGGTCGATGCCACGGGCCACGACGCCGCTCACTACAGCCTGGCCACGGGCAATGCCCTCATCCAGCATTTCCTGCAGGAGGCTGCTCAGCGCCGCTCCTGGGCCAGTGGTGAGGCAGCCGTGGCACCCTGGTGCTCCCTGTGCCCCGGGGATGGAGTGTGAGGGGGTCGTCACCCCGCAGGGAATGGACCCGCGGGGGGATTGGCACCGTCAGGGCGCTTTGGGGCGGGGATGGAGGAGGCTGGGTGAGGCTGGGGGGCACATGGCCCCTTCTCTTGGGTACCAGGGCTGCCTTTGGCTGTGCTGTCACCAGCTGAGGTGGTGCTGAGCCTCGATGTCTGCACGTGCTTGCACACGCGTGTTCACGCGTGTTTGCATGTTGAGGGGGTCTCAGTGCACGGGTGTTTTCACACGTGTCTGTGTGTGCACGTGTCTCCCTGTGTCTGCACTGCATCCCTGTCCTTCAGCCCCGTGTGCATCCCTGTATTTGTCTGTCTGTGTCCCCTTGAACGCTGTGCACTCACGTGTGTGTGTCCCCGAGTGTCCTCACACCCCCACGGGCTCTGGTCCCCTACAAACTTCCCTCCTGTTTCTCTTCCCTCCCGCTCTGCCCCTCAGAAGAGGAGTCAACTGAGCAGACATCCCAGGTGAGGGTCTGCCAGGGGGTCCCCCGGGGCTCTCTGAGGTGGCACTGGGTCAGGGAGGACGGAGGTCACCGTGGGTGTGATGTCCCCTGTGCCCCGGTGTCTCCACAGACCTCTTCCCCCAGCCAGTCATCCGTCAGGGAGAAGAGCAGCACCCCGAGGAAGAGGAAGGCCCCTCTGCCTCCCCTGGGCACCCTCAGCCAGGTGAGAGGGGGTCCCCCTTAGCTCCAGGTCCTCACCCGGCTCGCTTGCAGGGCACACCCCTGTGCTGGCCTCGGGGGGGTCCCCACCCTGCCAGAGCCTCTCCTTCTCTCCCTGGGGTCAGAAGGTGCCCTCAGGCACACGGTGGGATTTTTGGGGTGTCCCGTGCCAGGAGTTGGACCCGACAATCCTCATGGGTCCCTTCCAGCTCGGGGGATTCCACGATTCTGTGATTACCTGCAGGAGGACCGGGATGCCTACGAGGAGATCGTGAGGCTGCGGCAGGAACGGGCCCAGTTCCTGCAGAAGATCCGCGGCTTGGAGCAGCAGGAGAAGCAGCGCCGGGAGGTACCAGCTGCAGGGCCCTGGGGAGATGGCACCGTGTCCCTGGGGAGCGGAGGGGACAGCGGGGATGGGGACAGTGGGGATGGGGACAGTGGGGATGGGGACAACAGGGATGGGGACAGCAGGGATGGGGACAGCAGGGATGGGGACAGCATTCATCCCTCCCTGTTTTCTCTCTGGGTCCTGCTAGAGGGCAGAGCTGGACGAGGGCTCCCTGCGCTCCATGGAGAAGCAGGTAAAGGCCAGGGAGGAGCTCGGGGTGCTCCTGGTGCTGGGAATGCCATCGGGACACCAATGGGAGCCAAGAGGACCCAATTCCTGCATCCTGCCCTCAGATCCAGGAGCTGGAGCAGCAGCTGGCGGCCCGGGATGGGGAGAAGGAGCGGCTGGGCAAGGAGGTGGAGGCTCTGCGGAGCCGCTTGTCCTCGCTGGAGGTGGGTGTGGGCAGCAGCTGGCAGTGCCAGGGGCAGGGAGGGGTGTCAGTTAGGGTCACCACCACCCTGCGTCCCCAGAACGAGAAGGAGAACACGAGCTACGACATCGAGACGCTGCAGGACGAGGAGGGAGACCCGCTTGAGTTCCCAGGTAGGGCCCTGAAGGCCTCCCGAGGCCACCTCGGGGGGGTGGCACTGGGGAGTGGGGGTGTGGGTGGGCACGGGTGGGCACCGAGCGGAGTCCCTGTGCCCCGCAGGAGCGGAGCTGCTGCTCTCCAAGAAGACGCTGAGCCCCTCGGCCGAGGAGCTGCTGGCCACGCTGCAGGGGCAGGTGCAGTCCCTCACCGTGCAGAACAAGGAGCTGAGGGACAAAATACAGGCACGTCCCCGTCTGTCCGTCCGTCCGTCCCTCCCTCTTCCGCCCCCTGTCCCGCGGGGGCCTCACGGTGTCCTCGGCAGGTGCTGGAGAACTACGAGCGGGACGAGAGCAGCGTGACCACCCCGGGGGACGTGGTGCCCGCCAGCCTCTACCGGGCCCTGCAGCAGGAGCTGGAGCAGCTGCGGGCACAGGGCGCGAGGGGCGAGAGAGCCCCGGAGCAAATCCCGGAGGGATTCCCAGAGGGAAGTGCGGCTCAGGGGCTCGCCGAGGAGCCTGCCTGGACGTGGGGCGAGTGCAAGGCAGTGCTGGGTGAGCTGCAGGTGCCACAACCACCGCCCTCCTCCTCCTCCTCCTCCTCCTCGGGCGCGGAGCTGGCGGAGGCACGGGCGGCCCTGCAGCAGGCACGGAAAGCTCTGGACGAGCGGGAGCAGCAGCTGAAGGATCTGCAGGCCCGGCTGGAGGCCGCAGAGGCCGCGGCCTCACCGGGAGCCTCCGCGGAGGAGGCGTCGAGGGAGAAGGAAGCGCTGCTGGAGCGCTGCGGGCGGGCGGAGGCCGAGGCCGAGGCGCTGCGGCGGGAGCTGGAGGCCGAGGCGCGGCGCGAGCCGGAGCCGGGAGCGCGCGAGGAGCCGGCGGAGCTGGCGGAGCTGCGGGAGGCCCTGGCGCGGCGGGAGGCCGAGCTGGGCGGCCTGCGGGAGCAGCTGGCGGCGCGGCCCGTGGGGCGGCAGGAGCACGAGGAGGCCCTGGCGCGGCTGCGGCAGGCGCGGGCCGAGGGCTGGGTGCCGCGGGACGAGCACGCCCGCGCCACGGCCGCGCTGGAGGAGCAGGCGCGGGCGCTGCGGGAGCGGCTGGCGCAGCTGGAGGCGGCGGCCGAGGCCAAGGGGCGCGAGGCCTCCCGGCTGGAGGCCGAGCTGGCGGCGGCCGTGCCGCGCGCCGAGCACGAGGCGGCGGCGGCGGCGCTGCGGGAGGAGGCGGCGGCGCTGGGCCGGCGGCTGGAGGAGCTGGGCCGGCGGCACGAGAGGACGTGCGAGGAGGTGTTCAGGGTGCAGCGGCAGGCGCTGTTCATGAAGAGCGAGCGCCAGGCGGCCGAGGACGGGCTGGCGGCGGCGCAGAAGCAGCTGGAGGAGGCGCGGGCCGAGGCGCGGCGGCTGCGGGAGCTCCACGGCCACGCCGAGGACGCGGCTCGGCTGGTCAGGGAGAGGGACAGGAAGGTACACGGGGCAGAGGTTTGGGGGGACTGGGGGTCTGACATTCCCAGCCCTCTGAAACTCGTTTGGTCTGAGAAGTCCCCTCGAGCTCGGTGCAGAAGCCAGAGGGAAACAGCCACGCTCTCCCTGTGCTCCTCCAAACCCCACAACTCCTGGGAACCTCCTCCAGGGGGGATGAGACAGGACTGACTTGATTTCCCCCAGTTTGGCCCCAGTTCAGCAGCGCTTGCTCAAGCACAGGCTTCGTTTGGGTGGCAGAGCTGGGCTAAACCAGAGCAGGAGCACCACAGGGGTCTGTCCTTATTCCCTATTCCTTTTCCCAGGGCTGTTCAGTTCAAACAGGCAAAGGTGGTGCTGGGAGAAGGACTCCGGGGCTTTTAATCCCAGGAAATCCCCCCCTGGAGGCAGCTCTGCCTCTGGGAGCTGCACACGTGGAGTTACAGAATGGTTTGGATTGAGCGGGATCCTAAAAATCATCCAGTGCCACCCCCTGCCACGGGCAGGGACACTTTCTACTATCCCAGGGTGCTCCAACCCAGCCTTGTACACTTCCAGGGGTGGGGCAGCCACAGCTTCTCTGCCCAACCTGTGCCAGGGCCTCCCTACCCTCCCAGAGGAGAATTTCCTCTGCTCTCCTGGCTCTTCCCTGGTTTTCCCTTCCCCTTCCCAGGCACGGGGCCCACCCAGGGCTGCACTCCGGCAGGGTTGGGGTGCGGGGTCCCCCTGATCTCTGTGCACTCTGCAGATCACGGAGCTCTCCAAGGAGGTTTTCAGGCTGAAGGAAGCCCTGAACGCCCTCCCCAAGCCAGGGGAGCCTCCCCAGTCCCCCCCCAACACCGCAGCGCTCCAGGACAGGATCCGAGCGCTGGAGGAGAAGCTGGAGGTGGGCCCTGGGGGGTTTGGTGGCCGTCACCTGGTGGGTTCTGGGCTCCCACGAGCCCCCAGCCCCGTGGCCAAACCCCCCTCCCTGTCCTGCAGGAGACAGAGGTGCGGCACAGCAAGGTGGTGACGCTGTACCGGAGCCACCTGCTCTATGCAGTGCAGGTGAGACGGGGACAGGGCTGGGGGACAGCGGGGGGCACCGCTGGGGGGGCTGGGCCACCCGCCAGCCACGCCTTGGTGCCCACAGCAGGCAAACACGGGGCTGGGATGGAGGTTGGCGGGCACCTGGGGGCAGAGGTGTGGGGGACTGAGGGACTGGTGCCAGCCCAGGGGCGCTTGGGACACACACAGAGACCCCCTGATGTCCCCCCTCGATGTCCCCATCGATGTCCCCTCCACGCCAGGGCCACATGGACGAGGACGTGCAGAGGCTCCTGTGCCAGATCCTGAGGATGCAGCGGCTGCAGGAGCAGAGCAGATGAGCCCCTGCCAGCACGGCAGTGCCATGGGGGGCGGTGGCACTGCCAGTGACACAGGGTGGGGACGGGTCTGTCACAGCACCCTCTGTGCCCCTTTGCTTGCCCTGTCACTGGCACCCACCCCCCGCACCCCCCCGGGCCCCGCTGCCCCCCGACCCAGCACAGCAGCAATAAAGTATTTATAGCCACACCAATTTTGGCTCCTCTCTGGGGGCACCAGGGTGGGCACGGGGGGCTGTGTGGGGAGCTGGGGGGGACAGCAGGGGATCATTGCCACCATCTCCAGCCCCGCTGTCCTCAGAGGGTGACCATGAAGGAAGGGGGCTCGGTGGCAGTGTGGGAAGGTGGGAACCCTCTTGGCCAGGGCTGGAATCCCTTTCCCGTGAGCCTGGGGCCCCGAGCGTGGGGATCCCAGTGGAACAACACTGGGAAGTGTGTTGGTCCCCACGGGGGACGGCGTTTCCTGCCCGAGGAAGTGGGATGAGGCCGTGGCTTCCCGCTCCGCTGGGGACACTCCAGTCCCAGAGGCCTGGCTCTGCTGTGGTGAGGATTTTGGGGGACTGGGCTCCCCATGGGGCTGGGGGCAGAGGGAGGGGTGTTGAGGGTCTGGGGTGACCCCACAGCACCTGGTTTAGGGCACTGCAGGAGCCCCAAATCCAAGGAAAGTGAGGGATGTCCCTCCTGGGGTTGAGCCAGCCCAGGGACACGGTGGGAGGTGACAAGGGCAGGATCTGTCCCTGTGGGGCTGGGCTTGGGGACAGCAGGAAGCTCAGCTGGGCCCCTGGGTTGGGCTTTGGGGGTCTCTCTGAGGGATGGTCCCACCCTGGATGTCCATGGGGGTGGGGGCCATCCCAGGGTGCAGGTCCAGGCCTGGAGTGATCCTAAACCTCAGTTCCGGGCATGGGACTGCAGGGGTGGCTGCAGGGTCCGGTAGGAAACTGTGGGAACAGCAGGAGTTTTCATTCCCTCTCCTCCCTGGCAGCAGGATCTGGTCACCACAGCCAGAATCCATCCCTGTCCCTGGGGTGTCTGGCACAGCCAGAGGGGACACTGAGGCACAGCACTGTGGGGTGGCCCAGAGAGGGGTTTGAACCCCCCCAGCTTCAAGGTGATGTCCCCCGGTCCTGTGGTGTCCCTGCTGTCCCCTGCCCTGGGGTTTGATTGTCCTGCCTGTCCCCACAGGTCACTGGGCAGCTCCTCTGAGCCTCCTGACATGAAGTGGCTTTGGGTGGTGGCTTTTGTGGCACCTGCCTGCACCATCCCCTACAACGGCACTGGGGACAGGGACAATGGGGACAGAGGTATGGGGGACTGGGGGGACTGGGATGGAGGTTGGGAAGAACAGGGGACTGGGATGGAGGGACTGGGGGAGTGGGATGGAGGTTGGGAAAAATGGGAGACTGGGATGGAGGGACTGGGGGAGTGGGAGGGAGTATGGAGGGAAACAGGGGACATGGGGGGACAGAAACAGGGGCGTGGAGGGACTGGTGGTGGAGGAACAGGGACAGTGGGGGCCTGGGGACATGAGGGCATCAAGGGCAGAGCCGGGGGGCTGGGGGCACTGGGGGGCCCAGGGGGCACAGACCCTTCCTGCCCCAGTGTCACCCCCACCATGGCATGTCCCCCTGACCCCTCTCTGGGCCCCCTCCTGTGTCCCCCCCAGCCCGCTGTGCCCCCCAGCACAGCCCCCTGGGCACCGAGGTGCTGCTGCAGTGCCCGGGGGGTCCGGCCGAGTGGCGCCGGGGGGGCACCGTCCTGGGCACGTCCCCTGCCCCGGGGCTGGCCCTGCCCAACGCCAGCCTGGCCCACGAGGGCAACTACAGCTGCCACCACCCTGGCACCGGCGAGACCTGGGCCACCATCTGCCTGCGCCTGGGCTGTGAGTGACCCTCCCCAGCCCTGCCGTGGCCCCCAGTGCTGCTGGGGGGGTCCCCTGGGGACACTGGCAGTGGGGTGACCCCTGTCCCCTTCCCCAGACCCCCCCTCTCCACCTGCCATCGAGTGCTGGGCCACTAGTTACCCGCAGGCTGTGAACTGCTCCTGGGCTCTGACCCCCGACCCGCTGCTGGACACTGACTTTGTGGCCACGTACAGGTCAGTGGGGGGGTCCCCAAAGCCCAGCTGAGCCCCCCCTGTGTCTGTGTCACCCCCCCTTCACCCAGCTGCCCCCTGTGCCCCCCAGGCACGGCACAGACACGGGCGAGTGCGAGCGCACGGGGCCACGGAGCTGCTCCTTTGGGGACCTGCAGGTGTTTTCCCTCACCCCCTACGTGGTGAACGTGACGGCTGTGAACCCCCTGGGCACTGCCTCTGGAATCCTGCCCTTCCTCCTGGAGAACATCAGTGAGTGCAGCTGGCATGGGGGGACACTGGAGTCCCCTCCACACCCGTCACACCTCACCCCCCTGGGTCTGATCCGGATAGTTTTGGGTCTTTCCCCTCTGGTTTCTCCTTTCCTCGGGATGTGGGATCATCAGTGTGATGATTTGGGGGTCTCAGGTTGTCTCTGCAGCCTGCATTGCACAGCTCAGCTCACAGGGAGGGGACACATGGTGTCCCTGGGTGTCCCTGGATCCCCCTGAGTGTCCCTGAATCCCCCAGGCATCACCTTCCCCTTCATTTAAAAAATAAGAAAAAAAGGCTTTTTACACAGGCAGATGGTGGTAGGACATGGGGAATGGTTTTAATCCACACGAGGAGAGATTGAGATGGGATATTGGGAAGGAATTCCTCCCTGTGGGTGGGGAGGTCCTGGCACAGGTTGGGCAGAGAAGCTGTGGCTGCCCCATCCCTGGAAGTGTTCAAGGCCAGGCTGGAGCAACTTGGGATAGTGGAAGGTGTCCCTGCCCATGGCAGGGGTGGAACTGGATGGGCTTTAAGGTCCCTTCCAACCCAAACCATTCTGGGATTCCCTGATTCCTTATCTCCCTGTTCCTCAGTAAAGCCGGACCCCCCTGAGGACCTGAGGGTCTCCCCCATCCCTGGAGAGACCACAAAGCTGCTGCTGGAGTGGAGCCCTCCGGCATCCTGGCCCTTCCCAGAGTACTTCCCGCTGAAGTATCACCTCCGCCACGCCCGGGACAATGATTCTGTCCCCACCACGGTACTGCCACCCCCCTGCTCCCACCCGGGGCAAACTGAGGCTGCCCTGCACACACACAGGGCCGTGTCCCCGGGTGTCCCTAACCCTGCTGTCCCCAGATCGGGCCATTCGAGCTGACATCCCACATCCTGACCGACGTGGAACCCGGGACCCTCCACCACATCCAGGTGGCTGCCAAGGAGGTGGCGGATTTCGGGGAGTCCAGCGCCTGGAGCCCGCTGGCCTCGGGGACACCCTGGGAGGGGCCGTGATGGGCAGGGCAGGGCCACTGTCCCCTGTCCCACCGAGGGACCCCAGTACAGCCAGGAACGGGCAATAAACCGGCTGCAGGCTCTGCCCCTGTTCTGATTGTGTGGGATGTCTGTGATGGCTGAGCTGCCCCTGGGGGTGGTCCCTTCGCTGCCCCAGGACAGTCCCTTTTCTGCCACTGAGGAAGGTCCCTTTTCTGCCCGAGGATAGTCCCTTTTCTGCACCTGGACGACCCCTTCGGTGCCTCAGGACGGTCCCTTTTTACTGCCTCAGGATGGTCCCTTTCCTGCCTCAGGACAGTCCCTATTCTGCCCTCGGGGACTGCCCCTTCACTCCGCCGGAACGGTCCCTTTGCTGCCCCAGGACGGTCCCTTTGCTGCCCCTGGGGTCGATCTGTTTTCTGCCCTTTGACGTTCCCTCTTCTGCCCTTTGAGGTTCCCTTTTCTGCCCTTTGACGGTCCCTGTGGTGCCCACGAAGCCGACCAGCCCCATTCCCGCCCCGCCATGGCCACAGGGGCGGGCACAGCCCCCTGAGCCCCCTCAGCGCCCCCCGGGTGCCCTCGCTGACAGACATCTGAGACAACCAATAGCAGGCGAGCATTCACCGACCGGCGGCCCGCTCCACCAATGAGCCGCGGGGAGGGGCGGGACTAATCCCAGGGAGCGGCGGCGCTGAGGGGTGTGCGGCCATGTCGGACACGGGCTGGGTGCGGGCACCGTGCTCGCTGTAGGGTCCCTGATCACCGTGGGGCCGTTACACCAAAACCGGAGCCCCGGGGCCGTTACCGACCCACACCGGAGCCCCGGGGCTGGTGTGTCGCCCCCCCTGCTGGTGCCCGGCAGTCATTACACGTCGCTGCCTTCCCGCCCTCCGGCAGCGGGCGCTGCGCCGTTCCCGCCGCCCGCGGCCCCTGCGCGCGGGGCCGGGCGACCCCGGGGCGCGGCCCCTCAGGGACTGAGGCGATGGCGGGGCCTTGAGGGGGAGATCGAAACGATGAGGGGAAAGGAGCCTAAAGGTTATCTGTTCCCATCCCTGCCATGGGCAGGGACACATTCCACCAGACCAGGTTGCTCCAACCTGGCCTTGGACGTTTCCAGGGATGGGGCGGCCACAGCTTCTCTGGGAAATCCATTCCAGCCCCTCCTCGCCTTCACGGTCAACAGGTTCCTCCTAATATCCCATTTAACCCTGATCTCACATTCGCAGTGCCTTCTTCCTTCACATTCCCTCCTAAGACCTGCATTTGTTTCTCTGAGCTGCCTTTAGTCTCTCTGGTCCCCTCAGGATTTCCCTGCTCCTGTCAAAAACAGGAGGTTTGTTGTATAGTTGTTTGTGTTCCCAAATTCCCGGAGAGCTCCTACTCCATCAATGGGGACACAAAGAACAAGAAATTAATAAAGAATTAATCAAAAGTGGTGTCTTTCTTACAAGGAAAACTGGAGACACAGAATCCGAACAGAAATGATGGGGGAACGTCTGTGGCATTTGAGAGCTGCCAGGCACCAATAAAACCTGGCCTGCCAAGGACGTTTTTTTAATCAGAACCCAAAATCAAAGATTTTTGATTAAGAGAACAAACACAAACTGCCCACGATGCTCAGCTGACAAGAACTATCCTGGAAAAGCTCATGAATTTGCCATCACAGCACCTTTGATCCCCTTGGATTTCTCTTATTCCCCCAGAACCCCTTCTGAGGCCTTTCTTTGACCGTCCTGAAGCAGCTTTTGTCCCCTGTGTTATCCAGGACAACAGGACAAGTGGGAATGACTTCAAACTGCCAGAAGGCAGGGTTAGATGGGATATTGGGAAGAAATCCTTCTCTGTGAGGGTGGGGAGGCCCTGGCACAGGTTGCCCAGAGAAGCTGTGGCCGCCCCATCCCTGGAAGTGTCCAAGGCCAGGTTGGACAGGGCTTGGAGCAACCTGTGCTAGTGGAAGGTGTCCCTGCCCATGGCAGGGGGTGGGACTGGATGGGCTTTAAGGTCCCTTCCAACCCAAACCATTCTGGGATTCTCTTCAGTCCCTCACCCTCTAATGACATCTCAAGAGGCCCTGGTGGCATCCAGCGTTCCCTGGAGCTTTTCCAGGACACTGGGATAGCCCTGCTTCCCTCTGCCAGCCCCAGCGCCTTTGCTGGACTTTGCTGGTCCTTGCAGAGAATTCCCTTTTCCATGTTTAGCCAAAGCTGGGGCAGGACTCTCCCACCCTCCAGAGAACCCTGGGGCTTTCTCTGGGATTTGCTTAGGACCCAGAGACCTGTCACCTTCCAGAGAGCTCCGAGGGCTTTCCCAACCTTTCCCAGGCTTTGCTGCCCTCCAGATTTCCTTGGCGCCTTTGCCAACCTTTGGAAGGTCTGGAAGTGTCCTTCTGCCCTTCGGGGAGCCCCAGGACCTTCCCTGAGCTTTTCCCAGGCCCTGGAAGCTCTCCCTGTCCTCAAAGGGCATTTTGGAAAAGGGCTGATGAAGTTCCCTCTCTCTCCAGCTGATGGCACGATTGGGAGCCTGTGGAGCAGAGATTTTTTTTTCCCAGGAAGGCAGACGGAGCCTTGGAAAACGTCCCAGTTTTCCGTCTCGAGTATCCGAGATTGAAGCAGCGCGGTCTCGGCCTCGCACCACGCCAGCATTCCCACCAGGAATGAGCGCGGGGAAGAGCCTGGTTCTTATAAAATGAGAAAATAAATACATGTCACCGGGTCAGGGATGAGACCGGAGTTATCTGCGGGACAAACACCCGGCAGCAAAGGAATTCCAGCCCCGGGAAGGGGCTCCCACCAGCAGGAATTAATGGGATGTCAGCCCACGGGAGAGCTTCCTTCCATAGGACATGTGTGATCGGGGCAATGATCCCTCCAGGCTTCCAGCTCCTCCTGAGCCTGACTTACAGCTGCGTGACCTTCCAAACACACAGCAAAGGGAAAATCCCTGGGAAAGCGGCGGCTCCCTTCGGCCTCACGCTGACAATCGGCCCTTGTGTGTCCGTTCCTTGATCCGGCGTCATTCCAGACTGGCTGGGCTGAACACCTGGGCTGTCCTGGGGTGATCCTATAACCCAAACAGCCTCTGGGTTAATCCTGGCCTGGCTGGGATGAGCTTCGGAGCAGCCAGTGCCCGGGGAATGCAGGTTTACAAGGTCTTGCCGTGGCAAAAAAAAAATGAATTATGGATATGGGCACAAATTCCCCCTCCCGATTTTGCTTTGCAGTTTGTGGATTTTGCTGCGCGAGCAAGAAAAGATAATAAATTATACTCCTTATTTTCAGGCAGGCAGAGTTTAATACTTAAAGCCAGGACCAATTATTTTTATTCCTGGCTCTGCCTCTTGCATCCGTGGATGACCTTAGGAAGGACATCAACCCTCCAGCAAAATTCCTATATTTTTAGGATGACAATGACGACTAAAACCTCACAAGGTGCTGGAGTGGGACTAGTTAATATTCAAAAAGGCCTTTCAGCTTTTTGTTGGTTCAGATCTTACCCGGAGCCGCTGCTGCAACACGAGGTTTGCATTGTGAAAATCAGTTTAAACCAGCAGAAATTCCACATTCTTTCTGAAACGCGACGGCAAATTCACGGGAGCTTTTCCAGGATGGTTCCTGTCGGCTGAGTTTCGTGTGCAGTTTGTGGCTTTTTTTCCTCCTCTTAATCAAAAATCTTTGATTTTGGGTTCTGATTAAGAAAAACATCCCTGGCAGGGCAGGTTTTATTGGTGCCTGGCAGCTCTCAAATGTCACAGATTTCTGTTCGGATTCTGTGTCTCCAGTTTTCCCCGTAAGCAAAAGACACCACTTTTGATTAACTCCCTTCTTTATTAATTTCTTCTTGTCCTTGGTATCCCCGTTGGAAAAAGAGCTCTCTGGGAATTTTGGGAACGCGCACAACTGCACAACAACCCCCCTCAGTCAATGAAACCGTGGGCCAACGTCTCGTGAGACGCTTTTCCAACGGGGATCCGTGATCTCCGAGCAAGCTGTGGAAGGGAATCGCTGCAGGAGGAGCTTTTATTTGCTCCTAAAACATGATTTCCCTGGGTTTTCTGGGCCAGCGACACACGGGTGTGTAACTCAAGCCATGACTTGGGAAGAAGGGAGCTGCAGACCCTGCCTTTCCTGGGTGGAGGAGCCAGTCCTGGAGAGATCCTGCTGGATCTTGGCAATCCTCACTTAGATCCTTTCCAGCTTGGGGTTTTGACCTGGGGGATAAGGGGCTTTTTTGGGGAGCTGCCCCTTACAAACCTTGTCCTGATCTTCTCGCACCTTCTCGAGGCTCCTGTGTTTAGTTTGGGGCTCGTTCTCCCTGAGCATGAAGTAACTTCACAATTCCAGAGCTCCTGAGTGACCCCCACTCTGTGCCAGGCTCTGCTGGGGCAGGGAAAAGGGTTCCTGGTGCCGTCCCCTCCCTCTTTTCCTTTTACAGCACCTCCAGGGGCAATAAAAGCTGCTGATTCCCATTTAATGGATGATGTTGGTCACTAACAAGCTCACCTCCCTCTTAAAACCCAAGGCTGGTCCCAGGGGATCTAATTTAGGAAGCACGTGGAAGGCAGGGGTGTCCTCGAGGGCGGAACCTCCGTGCAGGCCAAAATATTCCGGCCTGGAATATTTTTATCCACGAAGCCGAGCTGCCAGAGGCTCTCAGCACCACCTGAGCCTGGTGGAGGACACGCTCACCTTGACAACAGGGATTCATGGAGTGTGCAGGCACTCCTGGATGGCAGCAGGAAGAAATTCTTCCCTGTGAGGGTAGTGAGGGGCTGGGATGGATTTCCCAGAGAAGCTGTGGCTGCCCCATCCCTGGGAGTGTCCAAGGCCGGATTGAAGCAACCTGGGATAGTGGGAGGTGTCCTTGCCCATGGCAGGGGGTGGGAATGGATGATCTTTAATGTCCCTTCCGACCCAAACCATTCTGGGGTTCTCTAAATCCTTTTTCCCAACAAGGACATTTGCTTTCAGTGGTATTCCCATCTTCCTCCTCAAAGTGCTGGCTGATGCTGGAGGGCAGGAGCACTGTTGTATTTATTAATATGGGAAAGCTTGAAGTCATTTGTGGTCCTCCCAGTGATCTGATTGGTGTGTCTGGGCAGATCTCCAGCCTACCTGTGCTTGGAGTCTCCGTCTCCTTCCCCTCCCTGAACAGCACCTGAACTTCCAAACCTGCCTTTTCCACTCCACAATCCAGGAAAGGGCCCCATCCACGGCCTGTGGTTTGTGTGAGTGCCAACCCCGCGTCAGAACCCCCCAAAAATCATGACACCCACCCCCACAAACACCCTTGTGGTGTGAGTGACACGGAGCCAGAGGGGATCTCGAGGTGTCCAGAGACAACCAGGAGACATGAAAGCCGACGGCTTCACCCTCTCCAATATGGTCTTCTTTAAACCATGTTTTTACTTCAGATTCGGGCTGCCAATAACTCATTCAAACAATGATCTAATGCCTGTGTGAATGTTTGTAAAACCTCACTGCTCTGGCAGGTTGAGCTCTTGCCAAAAAGCAATCACATGTAATTAGGGAGGTGGAATTTGAATATCCCGGCCTTGCAGTGCCGCTTATTTTCCAGTTGTGTTTGTACCACTCGAACCGTCCCATCAACTGGGGTTTGTGGGACACGCTCCTGTCTCCAAAGGGATCTTCTCTGTAGGCACCACTGCCAAAAACCTGCCTGGAAAGTGGGCTGGGAGGAGATACCTGTGCTGGGCTGGCCCAGCCAGTTGTGCCCGACGGGCATCCAGCTTTGGAAGGAATTAAGGATATAAGGAATTCCTTATGTACCCCCCTGGGGCTGCCACAGTCCCACACCGGGCTGTGATCAATTAATGGCTGTGTCCTTTCTGGGAAGAGCTTTGTTCATGCCCGAAGGCAAGAGGAGGGGAAAACTTTGCAGGATAAAATCAGCATCACACCCATGTGACAGCTGGAAATGGCTCTGCTGGTTTCCCTCACATCACCTGCTCATCCCTCCTTTTCCTTGGACAATGCCGGAGTGACAAGGACAGAACCTGGCACAGGCAGAGCCCCAGATGGACTTCCAGGTTCTCCCTCCACCTTCCAGTGTTTCCTGCTGTGCAGAAGGTTCCTGAGGAGGCTTTTTAGTCGTGTTGATCCCTGAATGAGCACTGGGAGCATCTAAAAAGCTCAGAGCTTCTTGAGGGAACGCCTGGAAAATCCCTTTCCCTGACAGGCACACAGCTTGACAGGGCTCCTGTAGGATTGGTGAAGTAGAGCCATGGAATAGTCTGGATTGACAGGAATCTTTAAAGTCCAGCCCCTGGTCAGTGGTTGCTGCTCACACAAGTTCCCAACTCAGTGGGAAATTCAGATCTTTCCAGGCCAGGAGGTCCCAGGAGCTCCTGAGGAAAAGGAATGTGAGGTATCCTTTACCCACATGGAATATAATTGCAGTCTTCACCCTCTCACCTGGCACCTGAGGCCCCAAAGCAAGTTGGGAATTTCAACACGGATAGTTAGATGAGAAAACTGTCCTTGAAATCCCTCCAGCATCCTGGGAATTCCCTTCACTCCCTTGTCCTGTTCTGCACTTCCTGGGGTGTTGTCCTGAAACAACAGCAGGTCAGGGACATGCCCAGGTCAGGTTCTGTGGGACCAGGAGCTGGTTTTTTATGGGAGGAATTCTTTCCTGAATGTGAGAGAGGAGAGGTGGATTCTGCTCCCCAGTGGGGTTTGAAATCCTAAATTCCAGCCAGCAGTCATCACATAAACTTGTGCTGAAGAACCTGACCTAGTTTGAATAATTGGAGGTAATTGTCAGCTCTTTCCAAATGACAAAACCCTTAATCACCAGCAGATGCTCAGCCAACCTCACAAAAAAGGCTGGAAACCCATGATGGAATGGGGAGTATTGTTGTCCCAGAGGCACCAAGTTTCGGGAATGGGCAGGAATCTTCCTCAGGGGGTTTTTCCAATACATGGTCAGATGCTGGGAGTGGGGCAATGGTTTGAGCTCATGGCCTGGGCATCTCTCCAGAAAATCTGTCGCTGTGCCGTGAGCACAGGGATGAGCGACACCGAAATATCAGGGAACAATTTTGAGATGGAGCGACTTTGGAACGAGGAGCTGAAAAGTTTTGCTGTCCCAGATCCTCGAATCTGGACTCTCAGATCCCTGGGATAGCCTGGGCTTTCCTGAAGCTTTTGAGGGGTTGAATGTGAGTGTGTAAGGTTGGCTGCAGGTGCTTGATGGGTGAGATATGAAATTTAGGGAAAGGAACGCTCCAAGATGACGTGAAGGGGCCTGGCTGAGGGAAAATGAAGGATTTGCTGGCAGGATGCAACAAGGCAGAGCTGAACCAGAGTTGATGGACAGGGAACAAGCCAGACTCCAGCAACCAGGGCTCCCAGTTTTCCTTCTGTACAATTAGTGAAAGGTACAGGGAAGATGGGAACCCCTGGAAGTGGTCAGGGCGAGGAGTTGTCCTTGTCCTTGTCCCCAGGCAGAGGAGACAGAGGAACTCTCGTTCCAGGGTGGTGTAATGAAGTGTTGCCGTTGCTCTGGAGTGACTCGCAGCACATTTGGTGTGTTTTACAGCTCGTGGTGTTCATCTATTCCCGTAGAACCTCCTGCAGTGGGACTAATAATCGAGGATCCTGACTGGAAACCAACAGCTCCCTCGGGAACGTGTCTGGGACAAGACTCATTCTGGGGTCTTTGAAGTGGGCAGGGATGTGGAAACAGTGACAGCAGCGCCCTGTGAGCCAGGGGGTCTGCCATGGGGGAGGTGGGTGGAGGTGTGAGGCCAAAAAAGGGTGAAAAATGAGTCCCCACACCTTTGGGGAGAGGTCAGTCTGTCCATGATGCGTGGGTAGGGCTGGGCTCTTCCCGGATCCCTGCTGGAAAATCCCGGAGTGGTGGCACAGGCTGAGGGGATTGGTGGAGGGGAGGAAGAAGGTGAAGTGTCCACCGGTGACACGAAGGGCAGGAGAGGCACCTTCCAAAATTCTGCAGGGACAGTCTTGGGCAAAAACTTCCCGAGTGGGGAGATGGAGCTCTGCTAAACCCTCATGCACACACAGCTTTCCCCAGGACCTGCTGATGGTGTGGCCAAATCCTGCTCTGTCCCGCGGGGTCATGGAATCACAGGATCCCAGGATGGTTTGGGTCGGAAGGCACCTTAAAGCCCATCTCATTCCAACCCATTCCTGCCCATGGCAGGGACACCTTCCACTATCCCAGGTTGCTCCAACCTCTCCTTGGACACTTCCAGGGATGGAGCAGACACAGTTTTTCTGGGCAACCTGTGCCAGGCCCTCCCCACCCTCCCAGGGAACAATTCCTTCCCAATATCCCACCTAACCCTGG